>NW_023336544.1:0-169061 GCF_012971845.1 Lasiodiplodia theobromae
AAAAGAAGGAAAAGAAGGAAAAGAAGGAAAAGAAGGAAAAGAAGGAAAAGAAGGAAAAGAAGGAAAAGAAGGAAAAGAAGGAAAAGAAGGAAAAGAAGGAGAAAAAAGAGAAGAAGGAAAAGAATGAGAAGAAGGAGAAAAAGGAGAAGAAGGAAAAGAAGGAGAAGGAGAAGAAAGAGAAGGAGAAGGAGAAGAACGCAGACCTCGACGTCATCTTCGCCGAACACGGCCCCGGCTACGCCGCGCCGCTGCTCGTCAGCAGAACGCCGCTCCTCGCCAGCACCATCATCCCCCTCTGGCCCCACCTCCACAGCAACACTTCCTTCGGCGTCTTCATAGCCGAGTGGGACGGCAGACAACCGGACTACCCCGCCTTCCCGACCCCCACCGCCCTCGAGTGCTTCGTCGAAAGGGGGCCCGACGCCCGCTTCTTCCACGACCCCCCGCCCTGGCGCCGCCGGGGCGGCGACTGGGAGTGCAACCCTGACGCCCATCCGTGCTTCTTCTTGACGCGTGGAGACGGCAAGGGTGGCGAGTGCGACGTCGACGAGATGAAGCGCCTGATGTATGCGAATATGACGGAGCCGGAGGAGTGGATTCAGAAGAGGATTACCCCATACGTTTTTGTGCCGTGGGAAGGCGACGAGGACGGGAACATGGACGATGTGGTGAGGTTGGCCGTCATGTGCTGGGAGGAAGGGCGCAGGGTGCGGGATTCGAGGCGCACTCCGGCCATGACCTGCATATTTGTGGATAGGGAGGCGTGGCGGACGAAACAAGTCATTTACGCAAGGTTAGTAATCTTTCTTTTCTTTTCTTTTCCCTCATTTGGTGGATATAGCTGATCTGTCGTTTTCTTTGCAGGTATACACGGCCTCTTGGGCCCGAGTATGATAATGAGTATGACGAATTTGTGAAGACTATCAAGAATGACGAGACACTGGACGAGGAGACCAAGTATCGGAGGAAATTCGAGATGTACAAGGAAGGTATCATTGTTGTAAGAGCGAATATTGAAAATCAGGAGCTTCATGAGATTTGGTAAGGGTTCCTTTTTCCTTGTCGATAAAAGTTCCCAGCAACATTTGTTCATCTTTACCTGCTATGCGCTGACTTTGGCCAGGTGTGCCATGGATGCGGGAACGGACTTTGAGGAGATTTTTGGCGTCACGCGCGACGTTGAGAAATACGAGCGTCCTTGGAGATCAGAAGAGGAGAAGAGGACGGCGTTTGAAGTCTATGATCGTACTGGCAAGTGGTGGGGCGCTGTTGAAGAGAGCGATGAAGACATCGATGAAGACATCGATGAAGACAGCGATGAAGATAGCGATGAAGATAGCGACGAAAATAGCGATGAAGACATGTAGCAGGACTGGTAAGTGTGTCATGACCGGATCGATTCCCCGCTAAAAATCACAAAGGTCGGCTGGAATTCTCCCAAATTTGTGGGAATCGCGAGGTTTCTTTGCAAAACATATGGTATTTAGTGCAGCTTTAGATAACGGATACATATGTTACTCTGTTTGGTATTCTTACCTGCGTTTCACCGTTCCACGCCACCATTGAATCACACACTGACAACTGCGACCGGGAGAGCGGGCGCCTACACCCTCTAACTCCCCCAGCACATGCTCTCGTAGCACATTTGCTCTATGGCCGTACTCAAGTGGGTGACCGTTGGGGAATCTCGGCTGTTGTACGCTTTGCATTTCTTTTTTGTCTCCTTGCGTTTCAACTCGGGCCGAGCAACATCTGTTTAGAACCTTCATACTTCATTTCGGATTTCATACCTTATTTCGGCTTTCTGCAGGACCTACTACGTTTTCGGGACGGGGTATCTATACATATGTATAAAATGGCGTTAGGTATTTAGGTCCTGCTGGTCAGGTGTTTGAATGAAAAGTCTCCATTGACCTGTTTTTTCCCTCCACCCACATGAAGCTGTTTATCGTGCTATCACAAGGTTAATCAATTTGTACAACCACCGGAACCTCCCTTGGTCGCAAGGATGAGAAGCAGGCTACCCGTAGGAAGTAGCGCAATCAGAGAGCTTGAATTGAGGCTGGCTTAAGACTAACTTGCGGTCGGTCCGTTCGGATCTACAAAAGGGCCACCCGGGATTGCCTAATCTGGTAATAGTTCAACCACGCACGTCCAGATTTAAGCAGCCACCAACGGGCCGTCACGTACCCGTAGCCCCCATCATCCTTCGTTCCTCCTACAATATGGGCCGGACCGATCTTATTGGATGCTGTCGACCATGCTTTTTTCTTTTAGGACACGGCACGTTTGTGCGAACACGCCGGTAAAGGACCGATGCTTCGAAATTTGGCGAGACTGTCTTTCGGCGGCGAGGCACCCAGCTGTCACTGATACATGGAACCTGAGGATTAGAATACATGCTGTTGTATCTGATAAAGGTGTGCGCCTGTTGGGGTACCGCCGCGTGGATGTCGGAGATGCATTCGGGGCGGACGATAAGCCTGAAATCATCTCTACCATGGATCATCAGCAGAATGGTGGATGACCCTATCAGTAATAACAAGTAAATTTCTATCCCCCAGTCAGGAATCACAATTCTTGCTTACCTGAAACCAACCTCTAATGGCGCTCTCAAAGCTCACCCTCACTCTTCCCAGTGCCCTCCTACCGGCAGGCACCACTATTGCCTAATAGACAAACTCAGGCAGTGGCACCAGCCCGGACACCGAAGCTAACCCCACGAAGAAGTGAGGCCGGGAATCGGACCGAACTGCAGCATGGTACTGGTTCAACACAAGTCTCGAATGAGACTCGCCGTACCCGCCGCGGTACCCCAACTTCACCACACTCTACTACAACAACTGCACATGGGTCCACGCGTGCGGGCGACACGACACCGCATTGACCGGGCCATCCCGGCTTTCTTGGAGATGCAGGAGGAGGAGGAGGAGTCGTGCAACGCGGTCCGCCGACAGATCCACCTGCGCCGTGCCTGATGCAGGTCGAATGCGCCAACTGTCCCAACGGCAGCGGCCATCGCGCCGACAGCACCTCTCGACGAATAACGTTGAAGCCAGTGCTAGCTGCTTCCTGCGCGCCCCAGCTCGACACCCACGGTAACAAGACCCCTGTTCGGCCATGGGCGGGTGCAACGGCTGGTTTCCCGTCGGCAGCAGCGGAGGTTCGGTCCGGGGCTATCCGTGCTTTGATGAGGGTAGGGTGGACGGGCTGCAAGAGAACTTTGGTTGTCTGCAGGAGACGTTGAAGCGCTGGTTCGCTGGGTAGGAAGAGCAGAGCCGGATCAGGGCGTACGACTGCCGGGGAATGAGAACGTCTGCTTGGGAAGACAAGCATTCATAATGTCGAATCTTGTAGTTGGTGCTCTGGGGGGGAGTCGAGCTGTAGCTGCGTCGCTTGTGATCAACTAGACCATGGCTGCGAGATGATTACGGGGCCTTGACTTGGGATTCGATGTGAAATTTCGACTTGTAGAAACACTTCCAATTTGAAAGACTCTTATGAAGGACCTGCCTCTCTCTGGTCTTGGGTTGTATCGCGATTTCTCGTGTATACCGAGTTCGCAGAGTTAAGGGGCGCAGACGGCTGAACAGCGCGACCGGTGGAGTACCATCCTTGGCGTGCTCCCACGCCACCATTCACTACCAGCCCCCTTTCCCTCGGAAACTCAAGGCCACATCTATGAGCATCGAGCATGCTGACGCTCTCCTCAGCGACTGGAGGGGCATCGCCAGGTCCTCGAACAACATCCAGCTCAAAGCCGCCTGAGCAGTGATGCTTACACACCGCTCATCGTCCCCCCAAAGACACATGCGTTCGATCGTGCAGGCTACTATACCACGCTGCATCCATCTGAGACTGGTCACACCGTCTGCATGCGCGCCAGGCGCGCGGCTGTGGCCGGCGGCAACTGCGCTCGGTATGAGGCAAAGTCTTACAACAAGACATTGACAAGCCGTCGTGGCAGCATGGGGGTGGTCTCACATGCATGAGCGGCATCTCGTCCGGAGTGGAACGAACCGCCGGGAATAGGACGGAAAGGCGAGAAAAGCGTCGGTCCACGGCATGTTGAGACCTGGTTCGCATTACTCTTGGATGTCTTGTAGGGTGGGTCGAGGTGCTTGCGATCGGCAAAGAAGAGTTGCTGCTGAAGCTTGTCGTAGACAAGCTTGTCTTCTGGGGTTTTGACAGTGTGATGGTACCATGAAAAGTTTCGTGAGTCAATGCTGTGCCATCATGCTAGACGCGATGGCGTTTGGAAAAGTGATAGGTCATATTGCGAGAGGATGTCGTTTTCTCGTCCATAGTGTTGCTTTTCTCAGCGGCACGCGCGTGCGTCTAGATATCAACGAGAGCGAACGAGACGTTTCGACTACGGCGGGAAGCTCGAATCCCCCTACGACGGCAATGGCAGGCCTGTCTTTACGCACACTTCAGAAGAAAGGTTGATGTCGCACGAAAAGTCGGCAGTTGCCGCAGATGGGAGTACAAAGATGCATCGACCAGGGTCTGGAGAGCCTCCCTTACTCACCTCGACCAGAACCAGGAATCTCCACTCCAAGCAATATTCGTCACAGATTTCTGCAGCCGGACAGAAAGAAGCAACCATCAGCAGATCGTCAATGAATCCCCATCAAGGGGCCATCTCGAGCCGGCTTGTCTCAGCAAGGGCGTCCAGATTGTTCCCTGCCGACTAGACACCTAGCCACCTGCGAAGAGGAAATTAACAATACGGAAGGAATCGGGGAAACGGACTCCGCGGGGAAACTGGACCCCCTTGAGAGACGTGCACTGAGCGGAAGCAGCGGTGTGGCTGCGAATGCGGAGGCGGGACTGGGCGGCAGAGCGCACACACTCACTTCAGCGTAGCGGCTGCATTACCGCCCGCGCCTTTTCCAGATTATTCTGACACTCCGTCCATAGCTCGACGTATGAATCGCTCGCAGTACGATTACGGTATGCTGGTTGGATGCCCCCTCATTATCCAAAAGCGGGTAGATACGTCTGATCACACATGGCCGCCATCGGCGCCGCACCGCGATCAATGACAACGCATTCGGCTGCGCCTCTGTGAAGGAACAAAGTTTTGGGCCCTTCATCCATGTCCCTGCTGCATCCCGGTCCTGTTTTCCATTCCCTCTGGGGGATTGGCCGGCAGTGCGATGCGATTAGCGGGAGTACAATGGACTGTGTTACGGCAGGCGTGCAGATCAGATACACAAGTCAGACGCGCTCGATGAGGCAAGGCGGATTCAGCGCCCTGTAGGGCATAGAGCCCCTGAAGAAAGGGTGGCGGCGCTGGCGTGAAGAAAGGGTGAACAGCATTCCTGAGGCAAGCGACAAAGCCGGGGCACGGCGATTGGGCGGTGCCTGGATTGTCTGAAACCGAACGGCTGGAATCTACTCGCAACCGAGCAGATCTCCGGCCGTTATGTCTTTCATTGTGAGGCTGACGCAAGGGCGGAGAGGAGTAGTCGTAGGGCTTGGCGTGAAGAATAGCTTGGCACCAGGACTAACTGCACCTTGGTCGTCGACTTGGGACGAGATCAAGCCTCTCCACCAGCGAGGGCGTGTGTTTGCGCGCAGGATTGGTGGCAAAGGCGACGGCATCCTCAGCCCGCAGCCTCCCAGCACTGCAGCTGAGGGCGGCAAGGAAGAAACACTGATGCGCCCACAGCAACACCATCGACTCCCGCGCGCTTTCAGTGTCATTTCCGGCCAATCTGAGTGCAGCACAAAGGCCGCGTCATTCTGCAAGATAAGATTTCGTACGATCAGAGGCGCAGTGCAGTTCCCAAGCCGCCTGGAACTCAGTGACTGCGGATCGGCATGGCCAGGACTGTTTGCTGTAGCGCGGAGCGCCAAGCTGGCAGCGGACAAGCAGATCGAGCCCTGAAATCCCTATTCCTGGAAGTCCGGCAGGCGGGCAAGGGGCGCCAGGTAGAGATGATTGGCATGTTCCGGACAGACAGCAGACGCGGGAGCGATAGCGTGAGCAGGATTAGGATGGCGCAGCCAGTGCTGACTACGCGCAAAACAACAATAGCGCTTCCCAGCCAGTTTACTGCGGGCGCCTACTCTCAGTCATCCGGCTGGCTGGTGGCGTGGAGTAGTCTTAGGTGGGCACACGCGGGCGAAGCCAGGCCATGCCGTCGATCCGGCAAATGGCGCCATGCAGGGCGCTGCATTCCTTCACGGGAGGACAAAGACGCGGCACACGATGGAGGAGGGCTGGACGCACGCGGAGGCAAAGGGATGGGTGTGGTGCGCAAGGTGTGCGTCCCCGGGCGGGGGAGCAATCTTGCCGTAAACGAAGGGGAGATGAGGCTTGCTCGGGTAGTCGGGGCTCCTTCTTGCTAGGTACTGGAGCCGGAGGGCCCTGCTATTTGGCCACGGGGGCCGCCGCTGGGCCAAGAGCGGCTGCGCGATATTCGAGACGGCGCGAAGACGTCAAGCGTTCCGCGCTCAGCGGCCAAGTAATTGCGCTCAGTGGCCGGTGCTCCGCTTCGCCCGCGAGTCTTGGACGCTGCCTCTGGCGCCGCCAAGGGCCGCAGAATGGCTGGGCGAGTCGGGACAAGCATCTGGCAGTGGTGCGACAAGCCGGCAGACGGGTGCGCGACGCAGGGCGCTTGCGAGCACGTTCTGGCGTGGCTTTTTGGCGCTGAGTCGTGCCGGGCGGCGGCGACTTGCACGACAGGCGCGGTGAGGGCGCTGGCGAGGGAGAGGAGGCCGCGGGGCCGGGCGGGCGAGGGCGAGATGTCGTGGGCTGGAGACCTCTTGGGCTGATACGGGCGCGTGGGCGAATGGGCGCGATGCAGGCTGCGACGTGCCGGCGGAGCGACACGCTAGGCAAGTTGCAAGAATGCCAAGAGCCATGGCGCCCACGGGTGCATGGGTGCGGCCACTTCTCGTAATGCAAAGCGACGCAACGCGCGCAGAAGGGGGCTGTGCTGCCCGTCGGCGCCCGAATGGATAATTAGCCGGCGCCTGCTCCAGCTGCGCTGCTTGGTCCGACGCTGCGCCAACGCCCCCAGCTGTGCCGAGAAGCAGCGGACCAAGTCCTCCCCGCCTGACCCGGCACGCCTAGAAATCTCAAAACGCCCGCACGCCCCAGCCCTCAGTCCTCCTCTCCCAAGCCCGGCGTGCAACGGCACGAGACTCTTAACCCCCAGATTTCCGCTGTGTCCAAGAGCGCGACGAGCGCCCGCCCTTAGCAACCCCCTCACCGCTGCAGTTTCTTTGCTCTTTTTTTCGAGCGCTCAACCACGCGCTCTGTGCTTCCGCCAAGCCAAGACTCGAGACGCCCACTCAACACCAACGCGCGCTCTTGGCCATGTCGGCCATCGCTGAGAATCCCTCTGCGGCGCCCGCTGCCGCGCCCGCGCAGACCGCGAGCACTCCCCAGCAGCAGCCGCAGCAGCCCGTCGCCCAGGCACAGACGCCTGTCCAGCAGCAGGCGCCCGCAACGCCCACCACCGCCGGCGGCGGCGACTCGCTCACCTGCCAGTGGCAGAACTGCGGCGAGCGCCTGAGCACCGCGGAGCTCCTCTACGTGAGTCCCCAGCGCGCCTGCGCCTGCGCCCGGCCGGCAAGCTAACTGCGTCCAGGACCACGTCTGCGAGCGTCACGTTGGTCGCAAGAGCACCAACAATCTCAACTTGACTTGTCAGTGGGGCAACTGCCGCACCACGACCGTCAAGCGTGACCACATCACCTCGCACATCCGCGTCCACGTCCCGCTGAAGCCGCACAAGTGCGACTTCTGCGGCAAGGCCTTCAAGCGCCCGCAGGATCTCAAGAAGCACGTGAAGACGCACGCCGACGACTCAGTCCTTCTGCGCTCGCCCGAACCCAACCGCGGCAACCCTCACGGAAGTGCCGGAGGCGGCTATCCCGGCCAGGCTGGAAAGCGTAAGTCTATCTCTCGCTGCGATGTTCTAGAAGCACCGTGACCGCCTCCCCTCTCCGTTTTTCAGTTCTAATACGTCTGGCAGATGTCGCTGACTTGCAGGCGCTTGCTGGAGCAGCGAGCGGCTTCTACCAGGATGGCATGGGTGCCAACTCTGCTTATGGCCACCCCGGTGCCGCTGCTGGCGGTGCCTTCTATGGCGGCTCGCAGACCAACTCGGCCTATGGCCCCGTCTACTATGCCGTCAACCACCAGACCCTGCAGAGCGACTACGAGGTCCGTAAGAAGGCCACTTTCGACGCCCTGAATGAGTTTTTCGGCAGCGTCAAGCGCCGCGAGATCGACCCTACCACGTACTACGACGTTGGCCAGCGCCTCATGGGCATCCAGGGCCAGCTCCCGCTCCTGGCTGGCTACGGCGGTCCTGAGTACCATGCTGCGCCTGCCATGGTCTCTCCCACCGGTCACGGTCCAAGTCCGTCGCACCAGTACTCTCTCCCAATGCCTAGCATGCCTAACCTCAGGACTAAGAGCGACCTGATCGACGTTGATCAGGTGCTGGAGCAGCTCCAGTCGACCATCTACGAGAACCCTAAGCAGGCTGCGGCCGCTGGCGTCGCGCAGCCGGGTGCTCACTACCTCCATTCTGGCTTCAACTACCGCTCGAGCAACTCGCCACCGGGCACTCACGCTCAGCAGCCCCAGTCGTCCCACGCCACCACGCTTGCGCCCCTTTCTGCGCCGGCAACTGAGACTCCTGCCCTGACTCCGGCGTCGAGCGTCATGTCGTACACGTCGGGCCAGTCCCCCGGCTCTGTTCACTCTGGTCAGACCATCTCGCCCGTGTCGCGCCCTAACATCTCGATGTACCCGACTCTCCCCTCTGTCAGCGCCATGTCAGACATCGCAGGCAGCTATCCGGCGACCAGCAACGCTCCTAACCTTGCTCCCTTCGACTCTGATGGTCGCAGGAGGTGGTCGGGCAACCAGCTGCAGAAGTCCCGCCCGTCGCGCGACGAGGATGCGATGGACATGTCGGACAACGACTCTACTCCTAGCGCGTCGCGCCGCAACTCGGTCGACCGCGATGGTCTCCGCAAGGATGTTCACAAGCTCGCCATCCAGTCGCCTCCTCCGCTTGATCCGTCGCTCCGCTCTCCTGGTGAGCACTCCGAGGCTGCCTCGGAGCACCAGTCTGAGCAGGGCGCTTCGGAGCAGGACAACGAGGCATGGGTACAGAACATGCGCATGATCGAGGAGCTGCGGGCATTCATCAAGGTGAAGCTCGAGCGCGGCGAGTACGAAGACGAGCACTCTGCGGAAGTCAAGCAAGAGGGCGCGGAAGAACGCGGCGGCTCTGCCATGTCGGAGGAGGAGCGCAGTTTGTATCCGGTCCTACGAGCTGTGCAAGACAGCGAGTAAGGACGCTGTTGCTCAAAAGTTTACGTGTATTATGATGCTCAGGTACGGAACGGAACTGCATTCCCTTTTCCTTAGTTCTCGTGGATGAGATTTGTGGACTCCAAGCTACGGCTGGAGCAGAGGCGATGCAGACAGGAGCCTCGTTCATTCTTGTTTTCCTTTGTATTTCTTTTCTTCGGAGTCAAACCAGGAGTGGACGGAACTGGGTGGAGTGGAGTAACTCTGCAGGCGCCTCTTACGGACAGGCTTGTGTCGAGGCGGCTTTGATTTTTTTGCTTGGCTTCTGCTTCGCGACTGCTGCAGTCTTGATGATACGTGCTAGTTAGGTATCTATGGCAAAGTCATATTGTTCTACCATGATGGGTCTGGTGACTGTCTGGGATCGATGATCCTGTGAGCTGATGCCGAGAGTTCCGCTGAAGGAAGATGCTGGCGGGGGGAGAGGCTTGGCCGAGGTTGACATCATCAGCGGCAAGCGAGGTGCGGGCGCGGACGTGAGCTGATGGCCGCGCCGCACCCCACACCGACGCCCAGACTTTGCTCGCGGTGCTTCTCTGACCACAAGTTTATCGTAACTGCCGCGCCCTCCGATCTGCCGATCTACGAACGTGACCTCTATCGCTATCAAGCCTCGCGACTGGCCCAAGCATTTGCGCACAGGAAGCCAGCGAGTCAAAGGCGACATCGGTCCCAATTTTTTAGGCCTTTCGCTTCTTGCCTCCGTTGGGGAAGTCCGCCGGCACGCTCTCCGACGAATCTCCAGATCCTGCTTCACAGAACGCATCACCCGCCTGCAAGCCGTTTCACAAGGCCGCCAACTCATCAACTCACATTCGACACGTTCCTTGCTGACTGTGCACCGCTGCGGTTAACGTTTGCCTGGCGCCTGCAGCTCCCAATATCACCACTCGCCAAGCGGCAAAACCGTGCGCGTACGCGGTCATCTACTCGGCCAGCGACATCGCTGCCAGCTCCGACGTCACAGCCAGAACAAGCTCTAGGAACAGCAGAACTCTAGCCGGAGCTTAATTTCCCACACCTCTCCACCGTCTGTCTGTGCCGCGGGCAAAGCGTTGCTTCTTCCTGACGACGAGATCAGCCGAGAGTTGGCACGTTAGGTTTCGAGGAGATTTGGTCTTCCCAGAGCATTTTCTTTTGTATTTTCTTTTCCTGCTGTTGTTGTACGACTATTTTCCATATTTACCCTTCACCATTTCGCTTGCCGTAAGCCCGGGGAAGGGAGCCTTACGGACAACCCTGTCGTGTTTAGGGCATCGGCAACTATCCGCGGTTCTTCGAACGATAAACCTCGTTCGATCTGCGTAAGAAGGGGAAAAACATAAACGTTCCAATAGCAGAAAAACAAGAACAGCCAGAGCAAGGATGTGGGGACGCGGAGGCGCCGGTAACATCCAGCAGGCCGTCGAGGCCAGCAAGCAACGAGCACCGGAGGTGAGTCCCAAACGCCTCGGCTTTCCTCATGCGGTCTTCCATTTTTCTATTCTCGTCTTGTCTGTTTTTTTTTCTGTGCGGCCCTTGTACCCAGTTCTGGGACTCGGCCTGCGTGGCTGTGTGACGTTGGTGTGCGCTGTCAGACGACGAGCCGAGACCCGTGCCTAGCTATTGCCTACGTTTCTGTTGCGTCAGCCTCTTCTGGGGGTCGACTAGTGATGTATTGGCATGTTAGTGCACGCGGTGGTGTGTCGGACAGTGCTACGAGCGTGGAGGGACGTGGACGGTGACTTGACGCCGGCGGGACGTCAGAGCTCTACATCTGTACCCAGCTCTGCGTACTGAGCACAGTCGAGTTACCTCTTCCGTCCAACATGGGCGTACAAGAAAGTTGCACACACACGAACACACGCCCTAACCGCAGTCCACCCCGTCAGCTCGCTCCCCTCCCCAACTCCCACCCAATCACTTCCCTTCCTTCTCCCCGAACACACCAACCAACTAACCCAATCAATCCACCCTCCCGCAGACCCAAGACCTCGAAGCCGCCAACCCACCCATCTCGCCGGACGACACCACCACGGCTCACTCGCCGCCTCCGCAAGAATACGCCCACATGGGCCGCGGCGGCGCGGGCAACTACTACTCGCCCAGCACCCTGACGACGACGGGCACCTTCGTCAACGACGCCGGCGCCAGCACCACCAACCCCGCCGCTTCGACCGCCGAGCCGCCGCCCGCCCCGCTCTCCAACCTCG
The DNA here is from genome assembly GCF_012971845.1 of Lasiodiplodia theobromae. NCBI lineage: Eukaryota > Fungi > Ascomycota > Dothideomycetes > Botryosphaeriales > Botryosphaeriaceae > Lasiodiplodia > Lasiodiplodia theobromae. The sequence continues at coordinate 11,542 of NW_023336544.1, forward strand.
ACTCCAGCTCCAACTGGTGGAACACGGCGTCGGCGCCCCGTCCCCAAAACACCACCGGTGATGGTGGTCAGCAGCAACAGCAACAGCAAGCCACGACCGTCGAGACGCCCGTCGCCCGCACCGGCCGTGGTGGCGCTGGCAACTACGTCTGGGGCTCCGACGTGAGCGAGCGCCGCGCTGAGCAGATCAGGCGCGAGTGGGGAGAGCTGCGTGAGCGCGAGCGCGGCGTCAAGCAGAAGGTGGCAGAGGTCGTCGAGAGCGCGCTGCCCCCGCCGCCGGCGGCGTTTTTGGGGAGCAGTGGCGCCGGCAGTGGCGCCAAGTAGGTGGTTGTTGTAGTGGTTCGTGGAGGCAGTGCTGGGTGGTTGACTCAGTTGAGGGCTGAGGGTGGAGTAGAAGTGGTTGGTGTTTTGGGTTGAGGTTGGATTAAGGCTTGGAGAACGTGAGGGGAGGTGTTAGTTGGTGTTGGCGTTTTGTATGTTGATCATTGATATCTCTCTCTCCGGGGATGACATGTTGGGGGACTGGCACATGATAGGGCCATAGTGCCTGGTTTGAAGGCGGGGTTGTGCTGGCCACATAGATTCACACACGATCACTCAACTGGGTCGCAGTATTCATTCAGATTGATGTTTTTGATTTCTCCGTCGACATGGGAGTCAACATCCACATCATCCGTGCGCTTTTTTTTTCCTCTACTCCATTCCAGCCAGACCGTTTTTATTTCCCTTTTCATTTTTCCCACCACAAAGCTCCACACATGTCCATCGCTCAAACCCAAATCCCAATCCGGTCTCCCCTCATGAAACTCGAGCATGTCGTATCGGCCATGCGTGTCTTGCAGCGTCGTTGCAGCACGTCTTGGGGTATGTGCAAGAAAGAAAAAAGACGGGCAGCACGTTTACTGCTCGGTCTGGAAGTAGTTGAGGAGGATGTTGCGCTCCTGGGACTCCTCACCCCAGTCCTTGACGACGACGCAAGAGCAGTTGACGACCTTGCGGGCGTTACCCTCACGGTCGATCTGGCCTGTAATAGACGGTCAGCAACTACGTAGTACGGAAACGCGACCACCAAAGTCGCAGGCGGGGCCAAAACGTACAGAGACCGGCCCACTCGCCGAGCTGCTTGCCATCGGGGACCTTGATGAGAGGGATCTTGTGCTCGGAGCAGAGGGCGACGACGAGCTTCTTGTAGGCCTCCTCCTCGCACGCCTCGTTCAGGACACACATGTGAGCCTGGCGGCGGTCAAGGGCCTTGGAGGCCTCGCGCAGACCGCGGGCAAGGCCGTCGTGGATGAGGGCCAGCTTCAGGACACCCTTGAGGGCATCGAGAACCGACATCTGGCCAGAGGAGGCATCGGCCGAAACCTCGACCTCCTGCTGCTCAACGGGGGAAGTGGGCTCTTCTCCGTCCGACTGTTATTCGACGTGCGTTAGCATTGCTGCGTAATGGAAGAAATTTGTCGTGGTCACTTCATGGTGTGAGAGAAGACGACGACGACGTGTCGGTGACAAGGCTGAGGCTCAGGACGAGATAGTTGGTAGGTGGGAGGGGCTATAGGTGAGGTAGTCGACAGCCTCATTGGGAGGCTGGCGCGAGACGTGGGACTTCCTTACCATTGTGATAAGTTGGTGTGTGAGATGTCGGGTGTTCCTCGAAGAGATGCGACGGAGACTTGTGGGTTGTCGTTCGTTTGGTGGGTTGCGGACGGTCGAAAAGTTTCCCGATGGTCGATTTTGCGGATCCAGCTCAATGTGCCGTGAAGCGAGTCGGCCCGGGTCTTGGCAGCCAGCGGAGGTCTCGCACTCGCACGTGATTATACTCCACCACACACCCACCCGTATTGCGCCATGACCACAAGCTGATGGCACGCCTTACTGTGACCTCACTGCTCGATCCAATATATCGATTTGTTATATTGCTGTGACTGTCGCAATGCACGAGGAAAAAAAGCAATTTCAACGCTGCCATTCAATCGCAGCTGTTGGATTTCCTGTGTCAACGACACATCACCCAAGAACCATCCCCTCCCGCGCCTTGCCGCTATTCCAAATCCCGTGCCAATGGAAAGGAAATTATTGAACCGAGAAAAGCAAATGGCCGTCCCAACTGTGTCTTGTCGCCTTGTGCTAACTCCACCACGCTCCACTCAACGAAGCCTTACAATCCACCACGAAAAATACTTCTAATACTTGAAAAGAAAGCAGGCTGGTTTTGAGCGGTGACGGATTCGATACGTCAGAGCGCTATGCTTGAGAAGGGAAAGAAATACCGAGCCGCTGAACGCTATCATAGGAAGCAACCAAAGGAAAAGGAGCAAATGAAAACTTTCCGGGGGTAGTATTGAGATAATTTTCGCTCCCAAACGCCGATTGAAAAGACACAAATGAGACGTAAGCGTCGCTGTACAGGGGCGTCGGCGCCCGAGTCAAGGGTATGGTACGGTAATAGAAAATATCCGGGAAACAGAAGTGGTAAAGGAAAGGTGGCGCAGTGCTGGTAAAAAATTAAACGATATAAAGGGTGGTGGCGTGGGGACTCTGGCGGATTGGGCTGTTACATGACCACGCAGCAGCAAGCGCTCTTCTTGGGCTTTCCCTCTTCCTTGTCTCCAGGATCGGGGAGCCTGATAGCTTCCGGCTTGGGGCTGTGCTGGGCCGTAACGGTAGTAGTAATATGGGGTACAACGGGCGAAGATGCAACGTTGGGAGTAATCTTGTATCCTGCGTGCTCCGTGTTGGCGGTCTGAGGTCTGCCATTCTGCTCGACCTTCTCCGAGGAATTCAAAGGCCAGTCGGAGCTCGGCTCTTCTGCCCTCTGTGCCTCGACCTTCCTTTCTTCCTGCTTGTCCTCGTGCTTCTCCTCGGGCCTTGATTCGATATCCTGCACCTCCAGTGACTGGAACTGCTCTGCCTCGGGATCCTGAAGTACCGGGGACATGGAGCCAGTAGAACGGCGATGTTGCGAAAAGTCGTACTCGTTGAGCAGCTTGAAATCCTTGTCGTAGATATTCCCAACCTTTCCATCTTTCTCCCACTGCTCCTGTGCAATACGCTTTGCGTGAGTTGGAAGCATCTGTTGCTCCGGAGGCAACCTGGGGTCCGGCTTGTACATGGTCGCAATCCAAGGCGCCTCTCCCTCGGGGCGAGCCGTCGTCGGGCGTGAGGCAGTGCGTGGCCGGCCATTGTTGTTGGTGCCCGAGTTCGTCCTCGACTTGGTTTGCGAGCCAGTGCGTGGCTTGCTCTGCGTCCTCTTCCCCGAGGCTGGCGTTTTGTTCGTAGGCATCTTGGCCTTGTTCGGAGATCCATTTTTCGGTGAAACCTTCTTCGAATTGACGTCTCCATCATTCGAGCTTGCTTGGTCAGACGCATCATCCAGAAGCACCTGGCTTCCGATGCTGCCGCCCCTCCTCCTCCGGTAAGCAATGCCATCAGGTCCCGGCGTGGCACCCAGCACCTGGCTTCCGCTCCGGCTGCGCGGCAGCGGGGCTTCTCTCTCAACGGCTTCCGCGGGGATCGGGGCCGCGGTGTGCTTGGGGATAGGGATCCTCGAAGTGCCAGGCCTTGGGGGATCCTTCTTGGCGGAATGGTTTTCTCTCTCGTCAGGATAGCGCCAGTCGGTCACAACATTAGAGTGGCGGTGCTCGTCCGGCTCTTCCTCCGCAGGAATTGGGGATACCATGCGCGTCTTCGGCTCGTCGCCAGAGAAATGATTCAGGCCATCTCTGCTAGTAGACGTGTCTCCTCTCTTACGAGAAGTAGCCCTCGACCTGCTGCTATCTCTGCTCGTGGACCTCCCGCCGTTGCGAGGAATGAACCCTGCCTCTTCCAGCTCGTGGCGCTCAATCTGCGCGAGCTTGTCGCGGTGGATCCAGTACGACTGGTCGCGCTCGATATCGTCCTGCTCGTTCGAGTGTACGCCGTTGGGGGCCTTCCGCCTATCACCGTTCTTCTGCATGTCGAGCAAACTATCCGCCTCACTCTGCCCACTCGGCTTTCTGGCTAGGGCGTCAACGCGGTTGGCGACAAGGTGATGTTCAGCATACCCTGACTTGCCAGACCGTGCTGAGTCAAACGTATTGGTACGGAGCTGGGTGGGTCGCGTGTAGCCGTTAGGTTGGCCGTTCAGCGGTTGGCGGGGGGAATAAGTCTTCCCGGCGAGATCGTTAGAAATGTAGTGATCGAAGGTCACGTTCTGGTGGGACCTATGACGTTAGTGCGACTAGTAGGAACGAGGCAGAGGCATGCTCAAGGGGACCCTGAGCAAGCTAGTGCAACAAACACGCAGGGCTGGCGATCGAGACGCACCTCAGGGCTTATGGGGACGGCGAAGTCCCACGAGCTGCGTTCGCCATGCGCGGAGGCGGGAGGAGTGATGGTAGTGACGGTCTGCGCGTGGGAGACCATCGCCATGCGAGAGGTCGGGGGGCCGCTCTGCGGTGGCGGGCGCGTGGCAAGAGAGGGAGTGGGTGGAGGGTGTTGAGGGGGTGCAGCAGGCGCAAAGGGCGACAGGGATGCAGGTTCGTCGGCGGCGCAGGAGGAAGCAGAGCCCACTTAGGCGGTCACGCTATGCGTCTCTGGTGAAGGCAACAGGCACCGCTGTGCTCGGGGAGGCTAGAGAGACAGCGGGACGGGCGAGGATGGCTGAGGGCGGCGCATCGGCTCGGGGGGGCAGCACAGCGAAATTGCAGCTGAGGCGGGCTCAGCGGCGGATATGAGTTCCAGATGACGTCCGGAACGTGCGCGCGTCGGACCGAGGGGGCTGGTGCGGGCTCTGCAGACAGCGCAGGGCTGAGGCTCGCAGTCGCAGGCAGGCGAGGAGCAGCGAGCGGAGGACAATGGCGGCGTTCAAGCTGCAGCGCAGCGCGAGGCGGCGGGCTTGTTATTGGGAAGCATCATGCCTGGCCGGGCGTCCGCAGGCCACTCACACCCCTGCCCGTCCCTCTAACGCCCGACGGCGGGGCCCGCAAGCGAGACGTGCGAGCGCATAACGGCCAGCTATTGGCGACCACGGCGCTTTTAATTTCTCTTTTTCTTCGTTTTGCTGTGGTGTCTTTTCACCAGGGGCTGCACCACGCTCGCCGCGCTGCAGACTATCGGCCGTTGTGCTCAGTGACAGGCGCCTCTACCCAACAAGCGCCGCCCGAGGTGTTGATGGCGCGGCCCACGGCGGGCTGCGTGATCCGCCGGGGATCGTCGCCGTCGCGCCGCTCGCACCAGAGCGTGCGCCAAATGCGTGCAGTCGAGACCAGCGACTGGCTGGCGCCGCTCAGGCCTCGCTCAGCCGCTGGTACTGCCTTCCCTGCCGGCCCGCCCACATCGCGTCTTCACCGTCTCTCCGCCAACCCACAACACGTCACCTGCTCGTCTGCCTGACCGCAGCGGCCGTGCGGCGCCGCAGAGCTGGCCGTTTTATCGTGCGGCGCGGTGGCGGGGGCATCCCTCAACCGCTGCCGCTGCCTTTTTATATCTCGTTTGCATGAACGCGCCACGCCGAATGGTCTGTGGGTTTGGCGCCTGAAAAAGACCCTCGCACGCCCTGATCAAGCAGACTGCCGCGCACTTCCGACCGCAGCAGCCTTACACGAGCACTGGTGCAGGACTACGCCTCACCATCCACGCTGAAATGTCCGTCGCATTCACCGCTAATCAGTCGCCAACCTCACCGCGCTTGGAGATCAGGAGGAGATAACCGGGGCCGCCTGCTTCTATTCTGATTTCCAGAAAACGACCCGGGACCGTGCCTCCATGCATGCGGCCAACCCCTCTCAGGCGTGCGCGCGCCAGACTCACTTGCGACACTTGCTCCACAGCCGCGCTTCGCGAGTTTGTGGCGAAGCCGTTCCGAAACTTAGCCACTGATGCAATCAAGTCAATTGCCTTTGGCGCCGAAAGTGGGGTGTCTCAGACACCTCGTGGTGTCCGCGGGGAACATGGCGGTAACCTGGAGGAGCCGCCTCTCTGACGCAGCGTGTCGAACCACTTCCCGGTCTGTGGTGCAAGCGTTTCCACCTATGGTACTGTGCTGGCCGACGATCCGTGGTCATGAGCGGGGTTGGCATGGTGAATTGCCACAGAACACTTCAGCGGCAATGCTGCTCCAGGGCCACGGGAAGGTGCCTGCAGTGCGGCTTATCTGTCCCAACCCATGTTGTTTTAAGCTCAGGACGGCATGGAACCTAACCTCCACCATTCCTTTGGGAACAGCTAATTTCAGCTGGCCCGGGTTGCGCACGTGTGGACGGTGCCATCATGTCCCAGTGGAGAATGCTGTAGTGTTGTTTTCTTGAGGAGAAGCACACCAAGAAACACGCTGGCGCACCCTATACCGCACATGAAACGTGGTTCAGGGAAGGTAGACGTTGGCACACTTTCGAGTGCGCAGCATGGCGGGCTGAGAAGGTCCTAACATACCATTCTCTCAGACACTGATATATCGCAAAGGGCTCTCAAAAGCAGATCATGCCCACGCAGCACAACACCAATGCTACCATCGTCACGCCCGAACCAAGTTGTAGCAATTGCACGAAATCCGTTGCTCGGAGATTTCTTTCCATTTACGGTAGCAGCAATTCCCCCAACACTTCTCTACTGTCACATTGTGGAGAATTGATGCAGTTTGGAGGCGCTCTACCACTTATCACTGAATGGAGTGGTTTATCCTTCCAAGCTTCTCCTATTAGACTTATGAGGCGCACTGACTTATAATAAGATGGATAACCCAGCGGGAACTCAGTTTATACGAACGTGCTATCTGTAGATGATATCTATATGATCGACAGCACTCGTTCGCACTGCGCAAACAGTGCCACGCTTTAAGGCTGACTTTAGCGTTGAACCCGACCCGGCCTTATCTACAGGATATCGTCTCCTCCGCGTATCTAGTCGATCGGATGTCTGAGCTCAGGCGCCCTGCTCCACAAAAAAACAAGGGAAAGGTGCCAAAAAGTAGTCCGAGGCATGTGTGATAGCAATCATGTGTGGGCTATCTACTAGCTCCCGGTTCTTGTCTAGAGGCTTACCCATATAGAAATAGTCTAACAGTGAATAGGCAAGTAGCTGCTAGCAGGACACTAACGGCCTTCCCTACTTTGATAGGGCTAAAGAACCATCAAATCCTTGTGCCTCTCAAGAAACGCCTTGACACACTCGACAAATCTATCCAACTCACTCTTGGGCGTACCCAAGATCAATGCAATCATGCCACGCCTCGTAATCCAGAAGCCCTCCTCCATCATCTCCATCCAGAAGATGTCCTTGAGATCATCTCTTTCCTCCACCTCATCGATCCGCACGATATCCCTGACGCCCGCGTCCGTAATGTGCAGACTAATCACAGTGCCCACGCCGGTAAACGTCGCCTTAGTGCCCACCGTCACATCCCTCAGCTTCCGCAAGAACGCCTCTCCAACCCCCTTGAACTCGTCGGCCACCTCCTCCGTAAACACCTCCGTCATGCCCACCAGCCCGGCCCTCATGGCCAGCGAATTGTTGTTGAACGTGCCGCTCTGCGCCAGCGCGCCCTCCCTGGTCGGGTCGAAGACGGCCATGACGTCCTCCCTGCCGCCGAAGGCGCCAAACGCCAGCCCGCCGCCCAGCCACTTACCAAAGGTGGTGAGATCCGGGTCGAGCCCGTCGACGGCGCCCTGCAAGCCGCGGCGGCCCATCCGGCTCGTCATAACCTCGTCGAGCACGAAGACGGCGCCCACCTCGCGCGCCGCCGCGCGCACCGCGAGCAGGAACTCCTTCGTCGCCGGGATGCACCCGCCGGCGCCCTGCATCGCTTCGACCAGCACCGCTGCAACTCCATCCCCGTCGTCAAGAATCACCTTCCGCGCGCCCGCAACGTCGTTGTACGGCGCAACGACCCAGTCATCGACGTCGACGTTGTTGGCCGCGACGCCGTGCGCGAACGACAGCACGCCGCCGTGGTAGCCGCCACGGAAGACGACGACGCGGCGACGTTTAGTGAAAGCACGCGCGGCGCCCAGCGCGTGCAGGTTCGCCTCGGTGCCCGAGTTGCAGAAGCGCAGGCGCGCCAGGCCGAAGCGCGCGCAGATGCGTTGAGCGAACGCCGCTTCGGCGCGCGTCTGCGCGCCTAGGTTGAGGCCCGTCTGCTGCAGCGTGGTCGTGATGGCTGCGACGAGCGTCGGGTGCGAGTGCCCGTAGAGGGCGGCGGTGAATTCGCCGACGAAGTCGGTGTAGCTGGTTTGAGGAAGGGGTTAGTAAGTTGGTTTTCGAAAGGGGTTAGGAGGGTTGGAATGGGAAAGAGGTAAGGGTGCTTGGTGGAAATGATGTGCGTACGTATGCCCGTCTTCGGAGAAGACTTGGTAGCCATGGCCGCGGGCCATGCTGACGGGGAAGGGCGCGGTGTGCAGGACGCTACGGGTGTTGCCGCCTGGCATGCTTCGAGAAGCATCTTGGTGGATTTGCAGGGATGTAGGGTTGCGTTCGAGGAAGCGTGCTTGCGCTGCCTGGAGGACGGCGGCGGCTTTGGGGTCCAATACTGGCTCGACTGACGCAACCATGTTTAATGAAGGTTTCGATGATTCACGAAAGAGATTGATGAAGAAGAGAAAGATGGTTTATGTGTTGTGATATGTATGATATGTACGCGGGTGATTAAGCCGATATCGTGGGGTTCAGTTTCCATTAGACGGCAAGCCGTCACATCAATTGCTGCTTCGACAGGTTGGTCTTCCTCAGTCTTCCATTGTCTTCAGAGAGGTTGAGAAAAGTAGTGTGCCTCGAACAACGAACGCAGACATTAACATGCACAAGATTCTCAGATGATCTTGATTCACTGGGCCAGGACAGTGTACATACTTAGAGTTGACGTTGATGATGAGTCGCGTATCGCCGGCAGAAAGCCCGGCGCGCCGACATGTGCTCGGCAACATCTTCCCCCGGCGACCGAGCCCAGGACTTGAAATTGCATGCCTCTCTGTCGCTGTTGAGAACTTCATCGAACGCAAGAAGACATGCAAACCCCTTGGAAGCCCGCCCTTTAGAGTTTTGCAAACTCTCAACAATCGAAGATGCTCACGCATGACCGGAAATTCCACCCTTTTCGGACAGCGGAAATTTCCCCGGCCATGGGTGCGCCGTCCGCTCGCCCTTGGCCTAACTAGCATGACTGCTGTCTGCCGCCAATTTCCGCGTAATCTCTTTTCTACATCAACACCACCACGCAACAACTCTCTAGTGCGCCTTAGAGCAGCAATCGCCCAGGCTTGGCACGCCATGATGACTACCACCGCCGCTAATATTAGAGAACCAAAGGTTTGCTCGTAAAGGCGCTGCTAACTCACGCTTTCATCAGTCAGTCACATGGTGGAAACTGATGCAGATGTTCGAGACTTGACATTTGGACTACTACGGGGCTCCCGCGCCCATGCGATTTTGCTAACCCAATACCAAAGATAACTCCTTGCGAACGCCGGCTGAGAAGAGGCTGCAGTGAAGACATCATTCGTAACAAGTCTAAACGGTAGCGTGGAGCGGCCTGGGCCTGAACTTGGTGTTGAACTCGACCTGGCGGACGAACCAGTGGTTCTGCGTCTTCCACTCCTGGCCGGGGTACTCGAGCTCGACCTCGAACCTCCTCAGGAAACTCGGCACCAGCTTGTAAATCTCCAACAAGCTGATGTTCTTCCCGAGGCACGTCCGCGACCCGCCGCCGAACTGGAACATGGTCGCCTTCATCTCCCTCAGCTTCTCCGGGCCGGCCTCCAACCACCTCTCCGGCCGATACGTGTGCGCATCCTCGCCGAACACCTCGGGCCGCCTGTGCAGCACCCACGCATTGCATCCGACAATCGTGCCACCCGGGATGAACCGCCCGCAGACGTTGATGCCTTGCGGGGGCGTGACGCGCTCGAGCATCAGCCCCGCCGCGGGATGCATGCGGAACGTCTCCTGCACGACGGCGTCGAGGTACGGCAGCTTCTGGGCCTCGGCCCACGTGACGGCGCCGTTCTCGCGGTCGACGATGGTGCCGTTGCGGACGGCCTCGTCCAGCTCGTCCATCAGCTTCTTGTAGACGCGCGGGTGCTTCAGCAGGTAGTAGAAGGCCGCGCTGAGGCTGATGCCCGTCGTCTCGGACCCGGCAAAGACCATGCTGACCGACGCCGCCAGCACCATGCGGTCCGTCATGAACTCCGGGTGGTCGTGCAGCGCGCCCGTGAACTTGCTGAGCAGGTCGATGCTACTACCCTTCTTCTCGTCGAGGCCGTGTTGACGGATTTTCTCTATCTCGCCGGCACGCTCGGCTTGGCGGGTCAGGGCGAACTTGGTGATGGGGAAGACCTTGCCGATGATGCCGTAGCGCTGGAGCGCCAGCTTGATCGGGTTCTTGTCGATGAGGAGGTCCAGCCACGGCTGCTGCCCCACGACGGCGCAGTAGCTCAGGAACTTGCCCAGGAAGCTGACGATGTCGTCGACGTCCTCGTTCTTCTCGACGTAGCCGAGACGCTTGCTCCACGTCAGCTCGCCGATGACGTCGAAGGCGAAGAATTGCAGCCAGCGGTTGAAGTTGCACACGTTGCCCGTCGATGCGAAGATCTTGTCCGTCTGGTCGAGGAAGTAGTTGACGGTCGAATCCACGAGCGGTTCGTACGAAACGAGGGCGCTCATGGCGAAGGCGCCGTTGATGCAGCGCCTGTACTTTGCGTGCCAGTCCTCATCCTTGGTGGAGAAGAGAGACCAAACGCGGTGGCCTCCAGCTGTGGCTTGTTGGATGGGGTAGAAGTCGGACTGCTCATCTGTAAGCCTCGAGTTCGAGTCATGGATACGGGTTCCTCTCACCTTCGTCATGCCCTTGTTCAAGCCATAGATGGTCTTGATGGCCTTCGGATCCGCGATGGAGATGACGTTCGGGCCCAACCTGACAAAGTCTCCGTACTTCTCATGAAGGTGAATATGCGTTTGCTCCGTCTTCCGGCCCCACACATCAAACAGCCGCCACCAGTCTGTGTACGCCGCAAGAGCAGGTCCCGGATACTTGTGCAATCCTTTGTTGAACTTATTTCGGAGGAGGTGGATGACGACTACCGTGCCGAGCACGGCAGGCCAGTACTGCACGAGAAAAGGTACGACTTCGTTGAGCAGCATCGTAGAAGGGTGTCTGGCGTGTTGAAGAGCTCAGATGAAGCTCTCAAGGGGGGCGGCGCGGCTCACGATATATAAGGCCGGTCAACAGCATCGCAGAAGCAACATAACTGCCGTTGCTCCCGAGGAGAGCCGTGGCTACACATCAGACGAACTACCGAAATGCTTAAGCACTAAGCATGAAACCTGATAGGCGTCCGTCGTGGCAGGCGGCTGAGGGCGCATGAGGTCGTTCGGCAGTTGGACATCGGCCATAAGCTGCAAGCTGAATCGTCACAGGCTGTGGCGCCAGCCAAGGCCTAACCTCAATACCGCGCACTCTGATTTGTGGAGCAAAGTAAAAGGCATCTTTGCATGGGTACCCCACACTCGATCATGGGGAACGCGGGGGAACATCCGGGCGCCGCCGACCAGATCTGGTCCTTCACTCCCCTTTCCTCCTTAGGCTGGCTCGCTTTGGCCTTCCTCTTTTCTGACATCGCTGAACTGCACCTTTACAGCCTCCAATAATGGCTGCTGCTTGATGGAATGCTTTTGACCATGACAATTTGGTGTTTTCCCGCTGATTCGTAGCGCCGCACAGTCTTCTCTCGCACTTCCGGTCGCATCTGCCGGGCTCCACGGGCGATGATGTAGTTGAAATGCCTTATCGTGGTCGTTGCTGGTTGCTGACTCACCCACGTCGGCAGTTGAAAGTCGGCTATGAGAAAGGGCCCCTGGAGACAACAACAACGACACATCGTCAGCAGGATCCATTTCCCCTCGCTAACTAGAAGCTGCCGATGCCGATCTTTTGTCTGCAATTGTTGATGCACTTTCAGTTCCTTCTCCTTTTCCTCCCTTTTTTTTTTTTTTTGGTCTCAGGCTGTAATTCGACACGGTGAGTAGCAGCCGAGACTACTCGTCTACTCACGATCAATACGTAGAAGCTTCTCGGCCGGAGGCGAATCCGTGGTTTCCGCGCCAAACTCGCTCGTTCACTCAAGAGAGAGCATGTGCTTGTACCGACGCTTCCGCATACTTTGCTGCTTCGCTTAAGCGGATATGTCGGATATACGTCGTGGCATGGATACTGTCATCTTTCCCTGTCTTGTTGGCATTGCTTGATCCTTGAGCCAATATCAAAAGCTACTCCGAATGGTCTTCACATGCGGGTCGTAGGTGGAGTCCAAGCGTTGCGTCAGTATTCAATTGTGGAGAAGTGTGGGTGCCGAGGTGGCATTTGAGCACGGCAAGTGAGCAGATTGCAAAGATTACTGAGATTTCACAATAACTACATTTCAGAGCGGACATAGGAGCTTGCGCAATACCTTTTAGCGGGTAATGACGGGAATATCGAAGAGCACAAATCCGACGTCGTTTGAAGTTGCGGTCAGAGCACAGGCTGTGAGGATGCCTGCCGCGGCATCAAGGTAAACGCCGCTCTCATGCTTCCCAAAATCGCATAGGAGCATTAACTCTGTCCCTCTTGATAGCCATTTGAGCATTTCTCCTGCCGATTCTTTCCGACTTGGCTTGGTCATGGCCGCGTCCGTCAATCTCGGGCAGTGAAACCACCTGCGTCGATTTTCCCCAAGCCAGAGCCTTGACGTAGTCATCCCTGCTCTTGAAGTGAACCTAGCGCTCTTCCAGATATTCCATCGTCTACTGATGAGCACAGTGTATCAATAGTCCCAAAGTCAATGATCGCAATTCGCCGCCATCGGTGTGCGGCAATTGGCGAGGTGACTCTCCAACAGTGCATTGCACGAAACCCATCATGTTAGCCGAGACCTTTGCGCAGTAAAGCCTGGGGTGATATCGTCCAACGAGTCAGTGAGTGTTGAGACAGCACTTGAGGTTGAAGGTGCGGTAAAACGCTACCCGTCACACCGCTGCTGCCATGGTTAACATGTTCTGGGAGGTGGGTCAATGTGAGGCCCCTGCGAGCAGGAGAAAGTTGGCGTCCTCGACCCTGTGATCCTCGCCCAAGGTGAGCATCCAGCACAGTCGTCTTCTTCCTCAAGACCCCACGCATGGTGGAGTAGCTCAACGAAAAAGGTGTTTTCGCGTCAGCCCGAGGCAGTGCAATACGAGCGACACTGTGGTTGGTGACGGTAGGCGGAGCCCAGAGGCCACCAACCGGGTCCCAAAAACTAGTTTAATCAAAAGAAATGCCCCCGTAGGGACGTTCTAGAGATTAAACTAAAAAGAACAGATACTACACTTGATCTAAGCCAAAAGGCAAAGAGAGCTGGAGAAGAAAAGGGAGCTTCTGGGCCAGCAATGGTAGGGTATATTTTGGTAGAGGGAGGAGTGGAGGGGTGGGTGGCATGGGTTCGGCTTGGGCGCTCGTGGCAAGCGGGCATGCGCAGTCGGACCCTGGATAGATGTCGTGATCGCACAAATTTGCATGTGGAGGGAGGTTTGGGAAGGTCATACGGGGCACATACGGTTTTGCGGAAGGCGCTCAGGTACCTCAAGTGCCCGATCAGGCACAGGGGTCCATTCACATGAAGGCCATGTGAAAGCCACATGAGAGCCACATGGCCGCGTGTGGATTCAAGGGAATGGGTTGGGCAGGTACAATCCCACCAAGTCAACCCTGTGATAAGGCTCGTGATGACCCAGCTTGGACGGTAGAACAATGCAATAGAGTGGAGGGAGGAGTGGCATGTGATTGTAAAGATGAGCACGGTGGGCATTGATCCGTTGAGGCCTGAAGTGACAGTAAACGAGATTGCTCTCCGCAGATGCAAACTACGGGACCAGCTGTGGAAATGCACTTCACATACAACGTACTACACTGTGGAAATACGCCGCCTCAAGACACTTGCAAAGCGACCCTTGGCATCATGACCTCAAACGCCCAACATCCTAATTGTGATTTGACTGAGAAAGACTGTAGATATGGATCATGATTGGAAGCAGCAAGAAAAAAACATTATATTCACCATCACTGTGAAATGGCAGTGAGATTGCGAGAACATTGTGGCATCCATAAAGTGTAGACTGCAAGAGAAATGCAGTCGAGCAATGCAGATGGTATTGTAGTCCGCTTCAAGCATGTTTCTTGGCAGAGGTCGATACGTACCAGCATCAAAGCTAGGAGCAGAGATGCATCACAGAACAGTAAGTAGCAACAGCAAAATTCAAATTTAATGAAGATCTCAGAGCGATGAAATGAGGTTTTACTGGATTTCTTACAAAGAATTCAGTCTTAGGGCTTCCATGGACGGCATCCACGCAAAAAACCAGTAAAGTCGACCACAAGGATTTGGTATCAAAAGAGAGCTAAGAAAAACTGCTGGTTCAAAAGAAATTCGGGGCGGATTGACTTAAAGATGAATTTATAGTGTCTCTGGCAGGCAATATGATCACATGGTACTCGAACTAGAAATCACCAGATAAGCGGGGTCTCGGGTAGCAATATAGGAACTCGCGAGTTGCATTGTGTACCATTGATGACCAGAGGTCTTTAGACAAAGCCTTTTTGCACACCGAATGGGCCAAGAAAAGGCCACTTTTGCGTGTGAGAGGATCGCATATCTGCTTGTCAGCTGCGAAATCAATGCACACTTGGAAACATAAGAAACAGTACATGAGGCTTCGTATCGTTTCCCAGAAATGCTGGTGTCTCATAATAAAGACAGATGATTAGCATGACTATGTGGCGCTCTATTAGACAGTGCGAATAAAGATGAACGACAAGACGCTCCCCGAAGCAACAAAGGGAAAAAAAAAACAGTACAGGCTAGGTCAAATACTTGGATTTTCCACTTAGGAATTGATGGATTTAGGGTGGGAAAGGATCAGGGCAATGGGCTTGATCCATTTATAGACCCTAGTCGGTCTCCTTATCGATAGCCCGCGGGACCCAAAAATTCACCACCAACCCCGCGATTCTTCCACCTCCACAACAAAAACCACACAGCATCATCTCCCCTCCAATTGCGCTCCAAACCAAGGGAAAAAAAAAAAAAGACCACCACAATGACCGCCCCCGACGACCACGACGACACGACCGCGCACCCCACACACCTCGACCCGTCGGACCTGGGCACCAAAGCGTACTGGGACGCGTGCTACGAGCGCGAGATCGCCAACCACGCGGAGCACCCGTCGGACGAAGGCACGGTGTGGTTCGCCGACGCCAACGCCGAGGAGCGCATGGTCTCGTACCTGGACGACCTGGCCGACGACTGGCGGCTGATCAAGGGCGACGACGAAGGGTTCGAGGACGAGAGCGCCGCCGAGGCCGAGCGCGACTGCACCAGCTTCCTCGACCTCGGCACGGGGAACGGCCACCTGCTGTTCGCGCTGCGCGACGAGGGCTGGCGCGGCCGCATGGTCGGCGTCGATTACAGCGCTAGGAGCGTCGAGCTGGCGCGCAGGATCGCGGCCGAGCGGGCCAAGGAGGAGGAGAAGGCGGCTGCGGCGGATGTGGATTTTGAGGAGTGGGATATCCTGGGCGAGGAGCCGCGGCAGGAGTGGCTGCAGGGCGGGTTTGATGTGGTGTTGGATAAGGGCACATTCGATGCCATCAGCCTGAGCGCGGAGACGGATGCGCAGGGCAGGCGCATTTTTGAGGGCTACAGGGAGAAGGTCGAGCCGTTGATCAAACCCGGCGGCTTGCTGCTGATAACGAGCTGCAATTGGACCGCCGACGAGCTGAAGGCTTGGTTTGTGGTCGAAGGGGGTCTGCTGGAGTACGAGGATAAGATCAAGTATTCCAGCTTCACGTTTGGCGGCAGATCGGGCTCCAAGGTGTGCTCCCTGTGCTTCAAGAAGAAGATTGAGCCCGCGGCATGAAGAGTCATTGGACTTTCTTGAGGAATGAGACGGACTATGCATGGAGCCAACAAGATAGGCTGCTCCATTACTGCTTACGCTTCAGTTGAGCAACAACAAGCCACTTCTTCCTCTCTCCGTGGTCCTCTCTTCCTCCGTCCCGTTCAGATGCCCACTCCCTCCGCTTCGCCTCGGCATCCATCTCATAGATATCGTCAATCGCCAGGCCTTCTTCCTCGACTATCTCAAAGAACGGCGCCATCTTGGCCCGCCCGGTATGGAAGCCCGCTATTACAAACACCCTTGCCTGTGGATCCGGCGATAGAAAGTGGAGCATCGACTTTGCCAGGCTGCGATGCTCATGGGGCATCCACAGGCAGTCTGCTGCCAATATTCTGGTAAACCTTCCAGCATTGGCCACTGCAAACGGAGAGCCCAGGTCCCCCCATTGATGGCCTTGGACCGAGACCTTCGATTTCAAATTGTCCGGAACATTCCTCTCCACGTTGCTCTTGAGGTTTTCCAGGATCTCCGGTGCTGGGTAGTCCGAGATGACGACCTGCGCGGTAAGCGTAACTGTTAGCATAGCCTTCAATGAAGCAATGAAGAAAGACATAATCCGAGGAAAGGCTCACCTCCTCTGCACCGACCAGCGTACTCACGATTCCGGCGAGTCCCACGCCTATGATGCTCCAAAAACGATGCCATCAGCGCTTCCTGCACATTTTCAAAAAGAACCCCGAGAACGAAAACCACCACCACCGTTCCCGCCCCCTTACAAACAAGCATTCTAATATCACCCACCTGCCCCGAGCTCCAACACCTTCTCCCCCTCAACCCGCCAGCTTCCCTCCTCGCCTTCGTCAACCCACCACTGCCTGCGTCCCCCATCCAGGCGCCACTCCAACCCACCAAGCACCCTGCTGCGCTCACCAGCCTCAGTGCCCTCGACACCCCACCGCGGGCGACCACCGCACAGCTCGGCCATCAACACGCCGGCGTTCCACAGGTAGTGGGCGAACTTCTTGCGCTCCTCCTCTCCCGCCGGCTCCGCCACGGCCAGGTCGATGCCCGCATCCAGCCGCCGCGACAGGTACGTGATCAGGCAGCCCGGGTCGCCGTGCTGGTTGCGCAGGTCGTCGGTGAAGATGGTGCCCAGCGCCGTCGCGAAAATGTCCTCCGGGTCCTCGGTCGGCGTGCGCGGCGTGATGCGGAGGAGGCTGGAGAGCATGGTGGTTCTTTTTTTCTTTCCTCTCCTTTGCCCCCTTTATTTTTTCAGTTGTATGTGTGTTCGTGAGATCCTACTCCTCCTTGTTCTCGTGTAACCCCCGGGGGAAGGATGCGTTCTAGTTATTTCTTGTTTGCGGCCGGCCGGGGGTGATGCGTTCCGAATGCAAGTGACGATTGTGGGGACTGAAGTGGTGAACTGAATAGGGGGTTAGTGGGCTGCAAGACACAGTCTTGCTGCCTTGCGTGACAGCGGTGTTATTGAAACTAGTGAAGGCTGCGACTGGAGGAGGTGGTGAGATGGCGGCGGCGGTGGTGCGGCGGACTTCTCGTAGGTTCTAATCAAGGCGGTGTGTTTGACCAGCCTCGCCCGAGCCGCCGTCTGACAAGGATTCCGCACCTTCTCACAATCGCAGCTGGCAAAATATGTACAGAGAACGGCAAACCCTCAGAGAAGTAGGTGCGATTGTGTCGTGCGGAAGCCAAGATTTTCTGGATCTGCCCCGCGTCATGGCCGCGGAGCACTTCCGCGGCGCGCGGCGCCAAGCCACACCTTCATGTCCGCTCTCTCCCCGCTCTCATCTTGCATATTTCCTGGTCCAATTAGATGGCCCAAAGATGGGTAAACCTTATATTTCCACAAGCGATCGCTCCGCTTAAAGGTATTCTCGCACCATCTATCTGTGCTTCCCTATTCCACGCTTTGACTGTGCTTGAGAAAAGAAAACCTATTCAAACATGATTGCACCCACGGCCTTGCCAGTGTTGTCAATACGGGGAGAAATCCTTAATATCCACCGTCTATCGTCCCAACTCCGTTGTCCGACTGCAATAGTATCCTGCTCTTCCCCGCGCGTCTATATGTCGCGGTAACGACTCCCATTCGGCACCTCCGTCTCGACCATCTCCAACCCGCTCAAACTCGGGTACCTCTTGCTGAAATTGGCCTCCCATTCTTCGGTATTGATTCCTAGGCCGTTATCAAGACCCGGAGCACCGTCCGCTGGGCGACCTCCTCGCGACGGAGGCTTCCGGTGTTCGGGCGACGGAGGGAAGTTGTTTGGATTAGGGGACTCAAACTGGCCACCAGTACGCAGCGCCTTTGGCTTCGGCGGCGCCGGAGGGGGTTTATTTCCCTGAGACAATGATGGAGAATTGGAGGCGCTGTTCGATTGTGCTTGGCCTGTGGTTGACGGCTGTTGCGGCCGAGCAGGTCGGTACGTCAGCTCTGACTGCGGCGCACCGGACGGAAGAGAAGGAAGCTTCTTCGCGACCGGTGGTGGAGGCTTTCCCTTTTCGCTGATCTCGCGCTCAGTGTAACGGCCATAGCCCTCTGCGGTTCGCTTCGGGGGGGACGTCTGCGTATCCTGTAGCAAATTCTTGACCCGGTCTTGAATCGTCGAAGCCTTCGATGGGCCACCACCAGGCTTGCCCTTGCCACCCTCTCCTTGTTCGTCGATGCGCTTGCGATATTCGGCAGCCGCCTCGGCAACGCGCTTCTCCTCCTGTGATAGTCTCCGACGCTCAAGCTCACGGCGAACCTCGGGAGGGAGGTCTTGCGTCTCGTCGATCGCAGTGTCATCTTCACTTCGCTCCCCCGTGACCTCAGAGCCTGCAATCGGCGTAAGTTGCGCATTAATCCGATCAAATTCAGGGCTAGGCGTGCGCTGTGGCTCTCGTTGACTGGTGTTGTTTTCAAACCGGCGGAAGGCGTCTCCGAACTTTCCGGCAAGGATATTCTTGGTGTTTGACAGGGAAGGCAAGCTGGTCCTCTTGGAGTGCTTGCTTGCGTTGCTGCTCGTGCGGTGATGCTCCCTCCGTCTAGATCCATCATCCCCCTCCATAGATCGCAAGAAATCAACGTTTGACGTGATATTTGTCTCTTCCAACTCGGGCTCTGTCGTAGGAGCAGATTTCACCCTATTGAGGTCCGTTTCAGTGTCGATGAGGTTAGCAACTCTGTCGCCCTTCCGCGAGGCCTCCCGATCCCGCAAGAAATCCAAGCTGGATTCTACGTGCACACTAGAAGGCCTGGCCCTGGAGTTGGCAGACTTCGATCGGTTGATGGGATCCGTGAGATCCAGGCCCGATGGTCTCGACCCTTCTAAAGAGGGCCTAGATGATGCAGGCGATTGCGGGAGCTGTAATGTCGCTGTCTGAGACTTGGATCGATGCATATCCAAATAACCAGGACGCTGCGGGAGAGGCGGGTTTGGCTCAGACTTCAATAATGACGGTGTCGAGCGTGGGTTGTCTTCCGAGGACCTTGGCTGGCTCAAAGCCCTGGCGTGGCTTGACTGTTGCGGTACTCGCCAAATAGGGCGTTGGCTGATATCGGGATACTTGGGGGCCTCGTATTTCGCAGGCTCCGGCTTCAAAGCGGGTGAACCAGGAGGCGAAGTCTGAATGCCAGTAGAGACCATTGAAGGGCGCTGAGGCTGAGGCTGATGGATTTGAGAGGCCTGGGTTTGCCTAGACTCTGGCCTTTGATTTGGAGACATGGTCTGAGCCGATCTCAACGAATCAGACCTGGACGGTATCGCAGAAGAAGCTGCCGATGTTGGCTGTTCCCTCCTTGGCTGGGGATGGCTCGGCATCGTGAAAGCCTCATCTGCCAACGCTTCCGCAACGCGCTTCTGGACGGCTTCCGCCTTGGGTTCCACTGGGGAATCGCTAGAGAATTGGAATTTGTTGCCCCGGTCATGAAGAATCGAGAATTCGTCCAGCGAGGGAAATCTTTGGGCCAATTCGTCAGCAGCGGCAGCCCTCACAGGCGCCGATGTAGAATCTAATGCCGCAAAAGGGTCGCTCGTGGGAGCCACACCACCCGCACTCCTCATGGGAGATGGACTGTGGTGAGCTGCCGTACTTTGCTGGACCGGCGCCGTTGGCCTTCCCCGCCTCATAGGCGTGATCTCTGGAAGAACTTGGACCTGCTGGACAGGCGCAGCCTTGGAAAGTCCGATTGTGGGTCCAATATTGGGCTCAGGCGACGGCAGCTGCTGATTCTTGCGTGTTTCCGATTGGGTTCGGTTGGTGTATATCTGCGCATTGTTAGCGCGTGATCCCGGAGGGCTGCTAGGGGACGCACGTCTTTGATGGGACAATCCCTGTTGCGCATGGCGCAAACCTCCTTAACCACCTGGTAAATATTAGGCCTCTGCTGCGGATGTTCCTTCAGCATCCAAGCTGCCCGAATAAATTAGCGAGACACGATAGCATGGTGTTGGGAAAACAGCTACCTATCAGTGTCTTCAAGCGATCCGAGAAAGGAGGGTAATGCGGGAACTTGTAGCTCGCATTTAAAATAGCCATTTGCCCCTGCTCCTCAAAGGGAGTCGTGTAATAGCAGAGCTTGTACAGAAGGACGCCCAGCGCCCAGATGTCGCTCTTCTCGTCGATCGGCAGCCTCCTGTAGACGTCGACCATCTCCGGACTCCGGTACTGCATTGTGGTATGCCTCTGGATGTCGTCCTCGATCAAGCGACCCTCGGCGGCATTCGTCGCAGCTGGGCGCGGAGGTGCGGTGGAGCCAAAATCGCAGAGCTTGTATACGCGCGACGTGCCCTCGGTGGATATCAGGACGTTCTCGACCTTGAGATCGCGGTGCAGAAGCGGGGGCTTCAGGTAGTGCATGCAGGCAACACCCTCGGCGACGTCGGAGAAGATGTGCAGGATCTCGGGCTCGGTCAAGCGATGCTGGAGGCGGGTGTTCATGAAATCGATCAGACCGCCGCCGGCGCAAAACTCCATGAGCAGGAAGACCTCGTAACCCCCTGCCTTCAGCTGCGAGGCGTGCGAGTCGATGTAGGTCACGATCTTGCGGTGGCCCTTGAGCTTCTTCATGGTCTCAACCTCGGTGCGCATGTTCGCCAGCGCGTCCTTGTCCGGCACGGCGACGCGCTTGAGCACGGCGATGTCATATCTGTCCCCCGCCTTGTTGGGCACCTTCACGACGTAGACGTGGGCGAAGCCGCCCTCGGAGAGGTATTTCTCGATGACCACGCGGTGGTTGCCGACCTGCACCTTGGTGCCGGGGGCGAAGGTGCCGGGCGGGGCATTGTGGTGGACGGCGTGGTGGGGAGCGTGGAAGACGCCAGGGCGGGTTACAGTCGAGGGGTGGTATTGAGACGTCATTGGGACGGCAGTAACTTGCCCGGCGGCAAGAGGGAAGGGCCAGGCGGATCAGCGAGGAGACATAGGGCGGTGGCGAACCGGGGAGAGAGCTGTCGCGGGCAACACAGCTGCAGCGCCGCGAAAGGGTTGGCTTGGAAGCTGGGTGTTGCTGAGGCGGCAGGGCAGCCACTGGAGGTGCTTGGGAACCGTTGGATCTCGGCGACGATCGCCCGCTCGAGGACCAGCAGCACGCCCAAGCCCGTCCGCACCCAATCAGCCTTGGCCACTGAAAAGGGGCTTCGGCCACAGGAGCTGGTGCGCAGGCAACACTGCTTGACCGACAGACAGACCGCCCTGTGGGAGATCTGGTCGACGTGCCTTGTGCGGCGCGGGCCCGTCATGCGCAGTGCCGGCCTGCCATTCGCAGCGCCTGCCACCGCCTACGGCCCCGCTGCTGAGCACGCTGGCCGCGCTGTGGAGACTACAAACCCGTCACTCGCCCCTACACGTGCCCGGCGTGGCCATCCGACCAGCGACACGCCCGGCATCCGGCACGCGTGCTAAGCCCTACTGTCGCTGCGTGCTGCTAAACTTTTTAGCCTCCTGCAGGCGCGCAGCGGCCATGGACTGCCGCGGCGCACGTCTGGGACCGTCGGAATCGGACGTGAGACCGCTCCGCATTCCGCCGCCCATGTCTGACAGCGCATACCTGGACAGCGCTGGAGCAACTCCTCTGTCGCAGGAGTCGAAACCAAACATCAGAGTAGTCTGAGGCCGGAGACATTACCACAAACAGCAATCCTGCAATGTGTGAGACCGAAAGCAGCAAATGACGCTCTCTTGCAGCCCGACGACCAATGAGGAATCACTTGCGATGCGGAGAATGCTGGAGGAGAGGCTCACGGACTTGGCGACGACGTTGCAATAGAGGATGCGAACCTTAGTGACGGTAGCACGCAGCAATTCGCGGAGGCAGGTCCCGCTTCACGTCAATGGCGCCCGAAGGGGCAGTTCGCAGAAAAAGCAGCTTCCCATGAAGAAGCCGGGGCTGGTCGAGGAACACAAAAGCCGGGGGCTGCAGCTGACGTATGGTGGAGG
Organism: Lasiodiplodia theobromae; assembly: GCF_012971845.1. Lineage (NCBI taxonomy): Eukaryota > Fungi > Ascomycota > Dothideomycetes > Botryosphaeriales > Botryosphaeriaceae > Lasiodiplodia > Lasiodiplodia theobromae. The sequence continues at coordinate 33,858 of NW_023336544.1, forward strand.
CTTTGCCTTTCTGATGACGACGAAGGCGAAGCGCAGAGAAAAGCAAGAAACGCAGACGCGTCGTCGGATGAAGCTCGTACGAACTAGAAGGGCTGAGATAGGCTTTAGAAGTCGTGGTGCGGCGGCGGATCGAGCGTTGGGCGGCGCGGGGCCCAGAGCGCCACGCTGGGCGGGACTGAAGGAGCGTACCGTAGTAATGTGACGACGTGATGCGAGGCTGGCCGTGATCCTCCAGGCGGCGGGCAGTCGGCGGGTGAGTTGTCGCGCGCGATCACCTGTCACCTGCTCTGGCGCCGAATCGAGCTTTCCTGCTCGGCGCCTGTCAGCTCGCGGGGATCCCAGCAGTCCCAGCCCGCTCAACACCTCTCCTGCGTCTGCAGGACCCGCCCCGTCATTGACCTCGCCGCTCTCGAGCCGCCCGATCCCATCGCCTTCCGCCAGGAAACGCCCGTTTGCCCGCCGTTCCCGACCGCGCACGGCCTTGCAGCTAGCGCAGTCCCTGCCACGCCTTCAACGCCTCAGCCTATGTCACTGGTCCTTCGCGCGCTACCTCTACCTCCGCCCGATAATAGCCTCCTCCTGCCCTCCCATCCAACAACCTCTCTCTCCAGTCACCGCCCCCAAGGCCACTCCTCCCCGCAAAGCCCGCCCTGTGCCCCTCGCAGCCGAGCGCCGACACGCCCATTCCCCTCGCTCCCGTTTGGTCGGACCTGCCCGTCCGAGATCGCCTGCGCGCCCCGAAGACCGCTCTGCCTCCACGCTTCCACCCCTCCCACGACATCACGGCGTGCCCGGTAGCACGCAGCCGCAATCCTGGAGTCGTTCGCGAGCACTCCCTCCAGCTCGACCCCCACCGGCGGGCGGGCGACACCCTTGTTCGCCTCCCTCCACCCTGACGCCGCCGCCGCTACTCCCCCACGCGCCCACACAATGACCCGTTCCCGCCGGCAAGAACGCCTCTCTGGCGGCCGGGCGAGTTCCGAATCCTCTGCTTCGACCTCGCCCGAGCGCTGCCCCGACGACGACAACGACTCTTTCATGTTGCAGGCCAACGATTCGCAGTCGTCCATCGCTCCTTCCACCTCCGAGGAAGATGTCTATGCCCGCGAGATGGAGGAGAGATGCCGTCTCTCGCCCATCAGCCGCCTTCCTGCCGAGCTCATGATCTCGATATTCGCAAAGCTCTCGTCGCCCGCAGATCTCAAGTCCTGCATGCTCGTATCCAAGGATTGGGCTCGGAATAGCGTAGGCCTATTGTGGCATCGCCCACAGACCAACAAATGGCCAAGCGTACACACCGTCGTCCAAGCGATTAGGAAGGTCGACAGCTGCTTTGACTACCAAACCCTGGTGAAGAGACTCAATCTCTCAACGCTCGGCGTTGAGGTCAGCGACGGCACTCTGCAGCCCTTCTCGAGCTGCAAGAGGATCGAGCGCCTGACCTTGACCAAGTGTGTCAAGCTCACCGACCTCAGTCTTGAGGCTATGCTGGAAGGCAACCGCAGCCTCCTGGCCTTGGATGTGACCGAGTTGGAGAACCTTACCGACCGGACCATGCTCGCTCTCGCAAAGAACTGTCTGAAGCTCCAGGGATTGAACATCAGCGGGTGCAGGAAGATCAACGATGAGTCTTTGGAGGCCGTTGCCCGCAGCTGCAGGAATGTGAAGAGGGTAAGGCATCCATTCCCTGTTTGCATTCGCTCGTACTAATTTGCTATATGTAGCTTAAATTCAACAATTGCAGCCAAATCACCGACAATGCTGTCATGGCATTCGCAAACAACTGCCGTTACATTCTGGAGATAGACTTGGAAAACTGCAGGAACCTGGAGGATGCCTCAGTCACTGCTTTGATCAGAGAGGGCCGCCACCTCCGGGAACTCCGCCTAGCGCACTGCTCCCGCATCACGGACCACGCCTTCCTCAACTTGCCGGCGGATGCCACATACGAGAGCCTCCGCATTCTGGATCTTACGGATTGTGGAGAGCTCAACGACGTTGGCGTTCAGAAGATCATCACGGCCGCCCCACGCTTGCGTAACCTCGTCCTGGCAAAATGCCGTCAGATCACCGACCGTGCCGTTGCGGCGATCACGAAGCTTGGCAAGAACCTCCACTACATCCACCTTGGCCACTGTTCGCGGATTACCGACACCGGTGTCCAGCAATTGATTCGGATGTGCACTCGTATCCGCTACATTGATCTCGCCTGCTGTCAGAATCTGACGGACAAGTCTGTTGAACAGCTCTCGACGCTCACCAAGCTCAAGCGGATTGGCCTTGTCAAGTGCGGCAACATCACCGACAAGAGCATCATGGCGCTTGCCAGGCAAAGACTCCAGGGTGCGAGTGGACAGACCGTCCCGTGCTCCCTTGAACGCGTGCATCTCAGCTACTGCACGCTGCTGACGCTAAATGTAAGACGCCCGTGCATGAATTCGCAGGACTTTGCTAACGTTTCACCTGCAGGGGATCCACGCTTTGCTCAACAACTGCCCTTACTTGACTCACCTGAGTTTGACAGGCGTGCAGGCATTCCTGCGCGAGGATCTCTTGGTGTTCTGTCGTGAGGCCCCACCAGGTATGCCAAGTCAAACGCTCATATATTGTTGCCCCTGCTGACTGTTCGCACAGAATTCAACGAGCACCAACGCGATGTGTTTTGTGTGTTCTCCGGTAACGGAGTTACTCGGTTGCGCGACCACCTCAACCAGGAAGACACCAACCCCACATACGAAACCGACGGTACCATGTATGACGATGCCGACGAGGCCGACATGGTTGTCAATGTCAATGTGCACCAGCAAGTAACGGCCATGATGGGTGCCACGGCCATTGGCGAAGAGATGGACGAAGACTTTGGCGACGGCAGTGAAGTGCTGGGCTAAGTGTTTCTCCTCTCTTTTCGTTGTCATAATTCTTCGCGATGCATGTGTATTGCATGCAGATCTTTGGAAGTTTTCTGTTTTTGCGAAGCAGCCCTTAAGTCATGCATTCGGATTGGCGGCAGTCTACTCAATCGGTCAAGACGACCTAGAAAAAGACTGGGAGTTGGTGGTTATGGACAGAGGCATGGAAAGTCCAAGGCCTTTGTTTTTCTTTTTTTTTTTTCGGCAATTGCATCAGCGGGTTTTTGTTCAAGCGCTCAGCACGTCAGCATCTTCGATTCGAACTGATATCAGGGTCCTACCAGACGGTCTACCCTGGTGGACTGTGTCTATCCGCCGTTCACTTTTCTCCTTCGATAACGAAATACCCCCCGACTCACACTCACGGCCGGAACATAGGAATCTCTTTGACTACTTTGGAGTTTGAGCAGCTAAAGCTGCGGAATGCGTCGTGCCTGGAGAGCACATGGGATAAACGCACGGTCTGGGAAACACCAAGTTACTGGAGCAAATGGGTTATCACACCGACGCGCTAAAGGCGCGAGCACTTTCGTGTTACTGAAGGGCATTCCAATCAGTTTTCCTTTTTTTTTTTTGGCACACTGCACACACCTCATCATCCTGTTTTCCTTTGAGAATATCTCTTTTTCTCTCCAATTTCTTTTCCTCGTTGAGCAGGCTGGTTACTCTTGTAGTTTTAGAAAAACGGGTTCTCGGAGCATGGATGAAGAATATCTACACGATATCAATGTTGCCTGAAGTAGTCTTACAATTGTGACTTTGACTGAGTGGAGAAGCGGAAGTGACGGTAGCACAAGTCGTCCGATTCCTTTCTTCTGCAATAGCATGGTTCTAATCAGCACTCACCTCTACCAAACTGCCTATGCACAAGGACATTGTATCCTCTGAAGACTGCATGTGACCGCGCCCACCCGGGTGCACCATCATATTTATACTCTCCCTCAGCTGACTTTCGCCATCTACAAGGAAGAAGGAAACCCTCAGATATGTATAACCCATCCTTCCATGCGACTGACCCACAACCTATATGTAAACCGCACATCTCAACCTCACTTTTCTTTTCTTCGTCCTTGGTTTTCTTTTTTATTTAAGCCCTCGGCGGGATAGGCACCCTCCCGCGGCCGAAAGCTAGCGCGGCCCAGCCGCCAATCATGCACAGCCCGCCGAGCGGGGTGACGGGGCCGAGGGCCTTGAAGCGGGCCGGGTCGAGGACGAGCAGGTAGATGGAGCCCGAGAACATGGTCACGCCGGCCGTCAGCAGCGTCATGGCCAGCTTGTTCTGCGGCGCGGCGACCGAGGCGAGGAGGATGACGCCCGAGTGGATGAGCTATTTTGGGGGGATGATGTGTGAGAGAGGTTATTTCCTTTTTTTTTTTTGGAGTTGGTAGTTGGTTTGGGGGGTTTGGGAGGTGTAGTAATTTATGTGTGTGTACGTACCTGGTAGTGCGCAGCCGTGTTCCAGTTCGCGATGCGCTGGGGGTCGGCGATGCGCGACTTCAGGCCGTGCGCGCCGAAGGCGCCGATGGCGACGCTGGCGGCGCCGTAGAGCGAGCCGATGGTCCAGAAGATGCCGGGCATGGTGGTGAGCAAGGTGTCGGTCGTGGTGTCAGCTGGGTCGCGGCGGATGAGCTGGGTCTCTTCTTCGGCGATTGAATGGGTCGCGGGGTCGGCGGAGGAGTGGATGGAGGAGGGAAAGGTCTGGTATGACTGGGACATGGGCTGGTGGTGAGTGTGTGGTGCGGGTCGAGCTTCCAGAAGCTTGGAGGTGGGTGGTGCGGCGGGCTGCGGAAGACGGAGGAGCTCTGGCCTCCTCGGACGTCGGAATGGAGCTAAACCTCCGAGATGTGCGCAATACATATTATGGGCAGTAAATAATCTTTGGCGCAGCCTCAAGTCTTATGACTATTTGGACAAGTCGGGAAAGTGACATCTATCCAAATCAAGCCTCAAGGTACCTATGCAGCACAACCAAGCGTACATGCAAATACATCTCCATGAAAGGATTATGAAATTGGGGTATCCGTTTGAAGCTTGTGATTCTTAAGCTATCCAGTTTCCCTCGGTTGAGATGTAGAAGAGTAATAAACAAAAATCATTTCCGCTTTCTCTTTTTCCACGAGTAAAACCAACCCTCCTACCCCTAACTTTGTGTGTAACATTCCGAATTCAGTAGCGACAGCCGGAGGGGCTGATGTCGAGCGCCATATCGCTCCCCTCAGTGTTTTCCACTATTGCCACTCTGGTTTGAAGTCTTCGTCTTGTCAGTTATGCCGAATCTACAAACATCGAGCCGAATTCGCATCGATATTAGAGCATGGGAAGTTCTTAATACCGTAGTTCGAAGGGTCAAAACTTACTTCGTTGTCTCTCTCCCGATCCGTCCGCTCCATACCCTTACTGTCCATGCCATTCCCCTCCACACATGCCTGGGTCGTCATGAAAATCTTCGGTCCAGTTCCTTGGCGGCATGGCTTTGTAGATCGCGCGAAAACTAAGCGAAGCGAAAAATATTGAGAATATGCGGTGGTGTGTGGAAGTTTGTAGCTTGAGGAACTGGACATGTATTTGTAGATGCTACGTGCCAGCCTTGTACAACCCACTAAGATCAACTGCCGTTGACGCTCCAATAATGATTCTTCTGTGAACGTGGCAGTGTCTGGGTGTAATAGGTGTGGCATGACGAATGTCACATTAGAGTCTGGTGCATCTGCGGTCCTAGAGAATAATAGGTTCACGGCGATGGTGTTCTTGGTGGCGCCTGCACTTCGCCTCAGGCCAGGCCATTTCCGTCACCGACACTGCGAGCATGTCCAATTAGCGTTCTAATTGCTTTAAGCCACTTCGTGTTTTTTGACGCAAGGCTGGCTGAAATTGATGGAGGGGCAGCCTAGGACCTCAATATTATAACGTCTCCCCTTGAATAGTTCCTCTCAGCTACAGTGGAACCATGTCCACTGGTATTTGCGACAGGAGAACCTAGAGAATGAGTTACGGATCTCGAGAAGGTTTGGAGTTCCTCAAAGATACTCGTTGAACAGCACTGATGTACTTGAAGCCCTAGCGCGAAACTGTAATTCGGAGCAAGCCTACGCAAGGCTGGCGCTTGAAACCAGACAGTTATTGTTTCCCTCAAGCTTCCAGCATCCTTGGTCAACTAGCGTAGATGGTGTCGAAAAAGGCTCAGCTGTCGTCATAGATTTTGACAGCTCCCAGGAGCCCATAGTTCGAAAGGCGAAAGATGCCGAGGATCTACGTAGCCACCTCAACACACCACACCCAATGGCTTCGACGCAATCTCCAGCTTCAAATCGTCTGATAATCCTTGAAGATCTTGACCAGAGATATGTGAATATCATCGGAGCCTATAGCGGAGCACCTCCCATTGTATTCCTGGCACATGCTGCCGGGCCGTATGTGGATGACATTGTTGATGAAAATTGCCTCGCGCACGACAGTAGCCAATATTGGAGAGTCAAGACATTCCAGTTACATGGCGTTGACCCTCATCCGAAGCAAGCATTTGGTGTCTATGTCGGGAAAGACACTGTTCTGGACCGGATTGTGCAATACCTTGACGGAGACCGCACATACCACCCCAGCGCACATCTGGTATCTTTCTGGTCTACAAATAACTCAGATGGTTCTTGGACGGGTAACGTCACCCCTTGGTAAACGTCCACCACACCATGAGCTGATTCATTACCAGCTCTTCTTCTCGTGGATCCCATACTTGAGAACGTCATCCACAAGTTGCATATGACGCCGCCATCGGACGAGCCAGTGCACAACCTGACTCTTCAGCACTCCGACTTGAGTGACAACCGTATACCCGTACCCGCCCGTTTCTCCATCAAAAGGCTACCCGAAGATTCGCAGCAGTGGCACAAACCCCCATCGAGGTCGCTCAGCCTTTCATTCTTTGACAACCTCGTCCATGCCTACACTTACCAAGGGCACGCGACGACGTCGGACCCGCGCTCGGCAACAGACGTAATCCGGAAGCTCCTCCTCTCAAGCTGGCAAGGCGTGATCCGGTCCAGGAGATCGACTATTATTATTTGTGGAGCAAGACCAGCTTCAGTAAAGCGCATTACACCTCGGGCTCGTCCTGGTATTCGGCGTGGGAGAACCAGTGACAGCGCGAGTATTTCCACGCGCTGACCTACCATATGATGACCGTCATGAACCGGATGAAGGACATCGATGACATATTCCGGACGCTCTACCCCACCACGACGGCTTCGTCCTTCACTTCTCCCCCTCTTCCCAACGGAGATAGCCCGCACCTAAACCACAAAAACAGCAGCAGCAACAAAAACCAAAACAACACCGACGACCGCGAACGTCAGTCCTGGCACGCCCTCCGCTCCCACGCCCACACCCTACACGCCCGCTTCGCCGCCACGCTCGCGACGTACGAGCAACGCGCCGCCATCGAGCAGAGCCTGATGGCCAACAAGCAGAGCGTGCTGTCCGACGAGCAGAGCCTCCTGGCCAACAGGCAAGCGCGCAGCGTCGGCCGGCTGTCTGCCCTGGCCACGGTGCTCGTCCCCTTCTCCGTCGTCGCCGGCATCTTCTCCATGTCCGGCCGCTTCGCCGCCGGGGAGGATCTCTTCTGGGTCTTCTGGATCCTCGCCGTCTCGTTTCTGGCGGCTTCGTGGGCTGGCTTTTCTTCGAGAGGGTCGTGAGGGCGCTGGGAAGTGTGATAGATCGGTGGGGCCTACTGTGGGGGAGGAGGAAGGGGGGGAAAGGAAAGACGAAAGGACAGGGAGCGGTGTTGCCGGTGCACGAGAAGGACACTTGAGGAGGGGAAAGTTGTGCTTAGTATCTATGGGTAAGGTGATTCTTTAACTCGCTCGACGACTTTGCTAGGAGAATCATGAATTTGGTTGGTTCAGAATTCTTCCCGTGACTCATGTTTATGCACCTTTGCGCTAATTTATCATACCATACCTTGGCTTTAGCCTTCCGTCCGGCTGCTCTTGAGCACTATCCTGTGCATGTGAATCTCACGCGAGCGGGTATTTATTTTTTTAAAAAGAAAAGAAAGTCCCCGGTCATCAATTTTTTTTTCACTAACCTTTCAGTACCGTCGAAAAGAATATGATAATGGTAAAGTCCCCCAATATTTCGTTAAGAAATTAGGCTTATGGGTGAAGTGAACCGAAATTCGCGTTGTAGAATAATAAATCGCCGCCAACCCCGAAGGAAATAGGGAAAGTAGCCGTAAAGCGATATTTTTGTTAGTGCTCAGCCCTGGCGGCCCAACGGACCGTCCAGGTCATGCGGTGGTAATGCGGGCATGCAGATCCCCACCATTTGTCAACTTTTTACTGGTGGCTGAGCTCCTGGACCCGACGAGCAAAAGCGTAAAATCCGCCACGTTAGATCTGTCGGTGCGTTTAATTGAGGATGTCGATAGTACCGTCTTCGAACATTTTCATCCTTGGAACCTGTCCATGGAATCAGCATGTGCCATCGCAGCAGAAGTGGAGATGGCTTACCCTATCCATGTCGTGTGTCATGGAAAAGTAGCAGTTGTCACCACGGGTACATTCATCGTAAGGACAATTGTGGCCATAGTAGCAGTTGACCTCACGGCAATCGCTCAGGAAAGTGCACGGAATATTCCTGGCTTTGTGCTGCAAAGCGAGACGATCCACGGGGCTGAGCTTCTCGCCGTGGCCGTACGGACAACTAGGACCTAAGGTGCAGGCGCCCTTCAAATGGTATTCGTTGCACATCTTCTGCTTTGCGATCTTGGCGTGGAACCGCTCTAGAGCACCACGCTCAACCTTGGCGAGCTTCTCGTCGACACGCTGGTCATAGGCGTTGAGATAAACAAACTTCTTCTCCTTCGGCTTCGCAGGCGCGATCGAGATGCTCTTGCTGGTCATTCCCGACTTTCCAACCGTAGCCCACGAAGACGACGTCGTGACAGGTGTTCCGCTGCGAAGTCCATTACTAGACGGAGACGTGGCCGATTGCGGGGAAACAACGGTTTGCACGGGAGAAACTGTTTTGACCGGAGCAGGTGGCAGAGGTTGCACCATCGGACGAGTTTCTGGAAGCTCATCCGATCTGAAGACGGAGGTGAAGTTCACAGTCTTGAACTTAAGCGAAATAAAGCCAGCCGTCGCAGGCGTGGTTTCCAACAGGGTAATACGGTTGGCGAGTGTGGGATCGTGCTTGTAAGGACTGCAGCAAGCCCGTCAGTATTGCATCTACCGGGCGAGTGTGATGCATACTCAAGGTTAGGAAGATAACCATTATCGTGGCATCCGCCAAAAACTATGTGCTTGCACTGAATGTTGGAGATGAACACACGCATCATTTCTGGTGGTTTGTCAGTACTGCCCAAGGCCAAGGGAGGGCGGGGTGGCCTCCGATCAGCTGAAAGCCACCCCGCAGTGCGACAAGTAGCCTGGATTTGCAGCGAAGGAGTTGGATCAGGCAGACGTACCTTTAATCTTGTGGTCGGCCCTCTCCTTGCCGCTGCCGACGTCGATGAAATTGAACAGCGGCTGGTGCAAGCTAAAGGCACGGGCGAAAACATGCAGCTCCTGGGGCGATTTGATGATGCCTACCGAGGCTAACTTCCTGCTTAAGCCTTCGAGGTTGGCATAGATATGCACCATGATAGACCAGCTGCCGGCGCTGCCCTCATAAACATCCAATATGTGGTTCCTTATTTCACTGTGAAGTTTGTGGGCGGCATCGGAGCCGCCGTCGGCGCCAGCGCGCAGTAGGGCCTCGGTGAAGACGGCACCGTCGCCGTCGATTAAGGCTAGAACGAAGGGCGAATTGTCTGCTTGCTGGCGGGTCATAGCAAGGACTCGGCTGGCTTCGGAGAACTGCTGCTGCCAATATCTACGCGCTTGTACCTCGTTGTCGAAGTCGCCGCACTTCTCGTTGAATGCCATTTTAAGCTGCTCATACTGGCGCACGATTTCCTGCAAGACCGTCAGCGGTGCACAGAAGACGGGGGATATTTTCAGCGGCAAGCAGAGCCGTCGAGCGGCGTGCAAACGGCAAGGCATGAAGGCTGCCAGGCGTGTGCTGTGCACTGCAGCGTCGCAGCGTACCTGTAAGAGAGCATCACGCTCCTGGTCGGAGCGGCGAAAAGACTCGAGCTTCTGCTCTAGAGCGGGAAGGATGGAATCGTAGCCGTTCATGCTGGCGGCTGGAGCCGTAAAGGCTGACACTCGCGGGCGCGCGGTAGCGGGTGAGCGATGGTGGTGTGTTGGGTCGGGAAGTGGCTAGGTTGACAAGCTTAATTGAATTTCCAGAGTTAGGTGAAACGACGCGCGCGCAGGAGCCGTCCGTGGGAGCGCTAAGACTGTAAATCACAGCACCACCGCAAGCCCCGCGACTCACGGCCCGGGGATCGTGTCTGGAGCACCCACAACTGTTTAATTATTGACATTCACAAGGCCAACGCCAGCTGAGCTGTCACCGGTGCGGGGCCACAGGCTGCAGCGCTGGTCTGCCCCCCGTGTGTAAGCCCTACCCGCTCAGTCAGCGCCGTGTGGGCAGAGAGCTCTCTGTCCCCGCCGCCCCCAGCCCACAGCATGCTCCATCGCGTCCTGTCCCACTCGGGACGGAACGCAACGTCTCTGCAATCCGCCCGCTTGACGTCACGCCGTGTAAATATAACCGTCCCCACTCCGCAATCACCTGTCACCGTCTCGTCCTATCCTGCAAGTACAAAGCCGCCCCTCCATTCCGTGCATCCTTACGTCTTCCTTCCTACCACCACTGTCCGCAAGGCCAATTGCTCTCCAAACACATTCCCAAGCTTCATTGCTGCATACCCCAGCTTCACTCGCACCTTCACATCCTCCCACGCGTGCTCTCGCCGCCGACACAACCCCGCCGCATCCGCAATGCCCGCACCGGAAGCCAAGCGTCAGCGCACGCAGCCGACCTACGAGCTGCTCTACCACCCGAGCATCCCGGGCCGGGGCGAGTACATCCGGCTGGTGCTCGAGGCGGCGGGCGCGCCGTACAGCGACGTGGCCAAGGAGAAGGGCGACGAGGGCTACGCGCGCGTGCTGGCGGCGTGCTCGGCCACCAGCACCGGCGATGCCGACGGCAACCCGCCCGCCTTCGCGCCGCCCGCGCTGCGCGTGCCGGGCGCCGGCAGGGACGGCAAGGCCCTGGTCATCTCGCAGACGCCCAACATCGTTCAGTACCTCGCCGCCAAGCTCGGCCTGGCGCCCGCCGACGAGGCCGACGCCCTGCACGCCAACCAGCACATGCTGACCGCCCTCGACCTGAGCAACGAGGCCCATGACTCGCACCACCCCATTGCCGTGTCGCTGTACTACGAGGACCAGAAGGATGCGGCCAAGCAGCGAGCGAACGACTTCCGCGAGACCAGAATCCCAAAGTTCTTCAGTTACTTTGAGCGCACGCTGAAGGGCAACGAAGAACTGGGCCAGGGCAAGTATCTCGTCGGTGATAAGCTGTCTCATGCGGATACGACACTCTGGCAAGTTGTTGATGGGTAAGTTCTGGGTGACCTGTTGTGCGCCGGACAATCTACCAGCCATCCCAAAGTGCATGTGAATACAGAACGACATGACTGACGTCTGCAGCCTGTTCTTTGCCTTCCCCAAGGAGCTTGCGGCACGGAAAAGCGAATTTCCTCTGCTGCTAGAGAAGTTCTATGCCGGTATCAAGGAAGAGAAGGGTCTGAAGGAGTACCTTGCCAGTGACAGGCGCCTGAAGTACTCCATGGGTCTCTACCGACACTACCCTGAGCTAGACCGCGAGTGAGTGCAAACACGTCGCTTAGGCATTATAGTGGGTATATAATAGCTATGCCTAAATCCACAAGTACTTGCTCGTCACATCTTGGCATGGAAACACGATTTGGACCGCCTAGTGGTAAACTTTTGACCATTGGTATCCTAGCACGGCGTGGCGTGCGATGAACTCCCAGAAGACTATCCGAACCAGACCCTGTTTTCCGGAAGAACGGCCCTTTTTTGAAATGATGCTCCATCATACATTCAGCATGCTGAGACCATCAACTCCCTTCATCCTCTAGTACTCAGAGACGTTGCTCTGGGGGAACTCGAAGTTGACACCCTTGCCAGTGAGGCGCTTGTAGACCTCAGAGTAGGTGTCGAGCCTGTAGTCGACACCGCCGCGCTCCTTCTCGTCGAGGATGATCTTGAGGACCTTGGAGCCGTCCTCCCTGGTGCGGACGCGCTTGCCGACGATCTCGACGGGGTAGACGAGGTCGTGGAGGATGGCGTCGTGGACAGCGGTCAGAGTGCGGGAGCGGGGACGCTTCTGGGTCTGGTTGGAGCGCGAGCGGTTGGAGCGCTTGGGGCGGGGAAGGATGCGGCGGGAAGCAACGATCAGGACGTGGCGGTCAGAGAACTTCTTCTCGAGCTCGCGGGTCAGGCTGCGGGGTGATCAGTACCGGGAGGCGTGATGGACAGGACGAGAGTGCTCACCGCTGCTGGACCTTGTGCCAGCCCTGGAGAAGGGGAACGGGCACGAAGATGACGACCGCCTTCCTGCCGTGGCCAACCTCAATCTATAAGAGTCCTGGTGTCAGCAAAATGTTGCCGCCCAGTGCCCACCGCCTCTTCGAATTGTTCCGATATGTCTTGTCTGGCCACAGCTCGACGAGATCCGGAGTGCGTGTGCGAATGCGTCGCGAGGCGCGGGTGCGCGCGGTCTCATCTTACCTCGCGGGCGGACACGAACTGGAGAGGGCGCAGAGAGGCCTTCATGTCCGGGATGTTCTGCTCGAGGTCGTAGAGAGCATTGGCAATGCTGGTCTCGATCTCGGAGGGGCTCTGCCTCGAGGGGCTGTTGGGAGCGATCTTGTTCAGGGCGGCCGACATGGTTGCGGATTGTTGTTCGACGGGAGGAGCGGTCGGGTCGAAAGAGGGAGGTCGTCTCGCGTCGCAGTTGAAGTTTTGCGCGCTGTCGATTTCACGAGAGCGATTGTGCCGATGACGCGGATCATTGTCGGCCCGGCCGCGCCATGCCGCCCGTTCCACCATAGGTGCCAAGCCTACCTGGCAGATCTGCTCCCGGACCAGCTGCCACTTCGTGTAACTCACTCTTCGCAAATCCGCCGACCTATTAGTGGTTCATTGAATATTTCTTCGGCCACCATTAGCCCGAAACCTTCCCAAATAATGCACTCTCTATGGGGTGATCCAGTGTACTGGACTCCTTTCGTGGGAGATCGCCACTTCTTTCTGTCACTCCAAGCAAGCAACAGACTTCACGGAACAATGGAGTCTGCAAACGACGATCGTGCGCAGCTTGGCACTGAATTCAAAGGGCAAGCAATCAATGTCCATTCATCCACAGTGTCCAGGCAGCCGCTTCAAGAAATTGCCACGACTTTCCTTCATTCATTTGTTTCTGCTTTGTGAGATTATGCCAATGTCTGTGCGCTTAACCCATAACGTTATACCGTGGTCCCATCAGCTGTCAGCTACAGTGCCTTTGTCCTTTTGTTCGAAAGACTCATTTCCGGCGCAAATGTCCAGCAATGCTTCTAGGCAAACTCACAACAAAGAGCGTTCCGTCAGCAAAGCCGATCCGTCATCGACCATGCCAATCGACTTACCCGGTTTTTAACTTCTGGTAGACAGCTTTCTCTCTGCCTTCCACGCCTCATCAGCAGACTGTACTCACCTCCAGACGACCATCAACAGCAAATCACCATGGCAAAGGAAAAGCTTTTGTCTACCAGCATCGGGCGTTTCGTCGAGGAACACGGCAGTCACGTAAAAAAAGAAAGACCCAAATGGACCGGAGGTAAGTTCGCTACTACAGAAAGCCCACCTATAGACTCTTCAATCATCTGACGGGATAATAGAGGAAATCAAGCGCTGTCTTAAATTTCTATGGTATACTGTACTCACTCAAGACGAAAAACTTCAATACAATCGCGCAGGGGAACACGAGTTCACATGGCCACTTCCACATCGCTTACCGCCCTCCTATAAAAGTGGCAAGGGGGGGACTGAGAACCAAAAATTGCGAGAAGATTTCAAGAAAGATCCCACGAACTACATACCACCCCCAGATGAGACTGAAGAAGAGACCGCAGAACAAGAGACAGAGGGACAAGAGACCGAGGGACAAAATACTGAGGGGCAAGAGGAAACTGAAGGAGAAGAGACTGAAAAACAGACTTCAACCGTCAACGCTCCGGAGGAAGAGGCCCCAGGAAATGAACCAACCGGCAGTGATCCAGATAAGGACTCGCCGGCCCCAGCCTCCGCGAAAACCGCCCGCATCGCGGACCTTGAAAGCCAGCTCGCCAATCTCCGTCAGGAAAACACTGATTTGAGAACCGACCGCTCGCATGCCAGACGCTGGCCCAACCTAGCCTATATCCCCCTTCCACCAGCGCCTCGCGACGGATCCATCAACGGCGGAAACGATCCAACCGGCAACTACGATTATTCTTCATGGGCAGCCCAATTTCCACATTACCACAGGCTTCATCCGGCAGGTCGCATGACTGGAAATGATCCTGAGCGTAATATAACGGACGCGATCGGCTATGCGAGAATGAAAGATGCCCCAATCGAGGCGCAGAATGGCCAGGAGGTGTTGGATCATAGCTGTGGGAAATGGGAATATCGGAGAATGCTTGGAGCGGGAGGATTTGGGAAAGTGGCGTTGTGGCACAAAGTTGACGAAGCGGACAGGGTCCTGGATGTAAGTGATTTCCGCCATCCACTAGTATCATCTATTGTCGTCGTTCAGGCGTAGTGCGAGCGATCTGCAATGCACAGTGCGAAAAGTTGCTGGATATGGATCTGACGATACCTGCGCCGCAGAAAGTCGCCGTTAAGGAGGAGTGGCGGGGGACGGACTACTTTGGGTGGACCGACCCGTTCAACTGGCGCGACGGCTTGCCAAAAGAAATTTCGATCCAAGAGCACCTAAAGAAGATCAAGCCACCGTGTCCATACCTCATAAGCTCACGCGGTCACCGAATCAATCTCCGCCAACGACGATGGAGGCTCTACCTACCCTACATGGAAGGCATCAATTTGGGTATACTAGCTAAGATCGAACGGGATCCGTGTCATGACTATGATATTCCGCTCGATTTTATCTTCTACGCCTTTCTTTCATTGGCGGAGGCATGCTTAGCCCTGGACTGTGGATGGTGGGGTGGGGAAGAGAACGAACCTCCTGCGGAAGAGATGGAAAAGACAGGAGGCAGGAAGGATGGATGGATTCCCATTGTGCATCGAGACATCAAATTTGGCAATATTTTCCTGGATGAGCCGTCACAAGACAAGGTGGAAAGATGGGATATGGTAAGAAATAGAACGCTTAATGACCCCAGCACGGAAGATCCCTTGCTAACGCAGCAGTACTATCAAATGTAGTATCCGACTCCTTGTCTAGGAGATATGGGGCTTGCCATTGAGGCTTATCCTGACGATCCGTATAATCCCGAATATTACACTGGAGTTGGGACGTTTTATTACATGGCACCGGTAAGAAGCCCACATGATTCGAAGTGGCAGTTTCTATGTTATCGGATCCTAATCCATTTTTTCAGGAGCAATACCACCATCTTCCCATCGGCGTGCCTTTCGCACGTAAGCTCTCGGACCGCACCAATGTATACGCAATTGCCGCAACAATCTTTGAACTTTGGCAAGGTAGAACGCCAGGTTTTTGGGCTTGTGATCGGCAACAATATCAAGCGGATGAGAGCAGCGATGAGAGTAGCGATGACAGAGATTTGGCTGACTTACCACCCAAGCGCGACAGCGAAAAGATTTGGAAGAAGTTGACTCTTAAGTATAAGGATGACCCCTTGGCCACGGACGATCCGTCTAAAAATGGGCGCAATAATTATGACTCATCATTCAAGGGACCCAACTGGGTCTATTTGTGGGAGCTGGAGCACTGGAAGCCCAGCTGGCTCCTCCGCAACACCGCCACGCATGACCGGAATCATTGGGAAGACAACGCCGCAGCTGAAAAACAATGGTACAAGCCTCGACCACTACAGGGTGACATGGAACATAAACTGGCCGACATACTCCGTCAGTGCCTTGACTGGAATGCAGACGGGCGACCTTCAATTCGCAAACTCCGGGACACGTTGAAGGATGCAATAGAAGAGCTCAAAATCAAGCCCAGCCGGACTGACAGTCAACTCTTACAACAACATCACGCTTGGCTAATAGGGGGGCTGCTCTATCCGATGGGGGAAGAACAAGTAGAGTTTCATAATGACCAGGACGCTAAATTCGTTGAACGGCATGAGCGCAACTTGGTAGACGCTGAGGACGAGTTGTATCGCCGGGCGAAGTTCGCAGACTTGAGGCCTGCGCCCGCAGATACTAAAGGTGTGTATGATTGGGAAGTGTGTAGAGAGAGAAGCTGACAATGTGCCAGGACATGCTGAAGGGGCGAGCAAGAGGAAGACAGCCGAGGGCGGCGGCGGAAGAAAGTCGAAGAGTGCAAGGTTGTCCTGATGTATATATGTTCGAATGTATTGTGCAGTCCAAATTGGCTCCAAGGATTGTGGGGTCGGTGCAATCGGAAGGGCGTCATCGAGGGCCAAGGTGGAGACTTGGCCGCATCCGAACATCGGCTCCAAGGCCGAGGTGTCAAAATGAGGCTTTACATCTTTTGTCAGCTCATACCCCGCAGATTGGGAGCTAGACGGGCTGGCGTGCGGTGCTACCGTGGTGGGCATCGCTTCTTTCCCCATCGGGACGGAGCGGGCCCATGAGAGGATAGTCCCATGGCGCTCGCCAGTGGAAGACAGGGAGGGCAGCGCGGGAAATGAGGGAGCGGTCATGAGGCAGCACCACGGAAAATTGCAGGCAGCTAATCGCAAGAATGCCATGAAAGGCAACGTTGCCCGTCTCTGATTGCATTCCAGCGCAGTGCCCAAAGCGGAAACGCCGGCCATGCGGAGGCTGAGCAGATCAGGCTCGTTGAGGGCAAGAGCAGGCACAGATTGGCGAACGACACGGGGCCCGGGGGCAGGCGGTGGCCCGCGACTGAGCGTCAGCCGGCGACTGGGAGCCGGGCAGAAAGGCGTGGTTGCGCAGGTCGAGTCGGGCCGAGGCTGGCCATGGGGGCGGAGAGAAGGCCAGCTCGTCGGGGCGGGCGGTGAGCGGCGGACGGCGTGGCAGTGGCGCGGGCGCGGCTGAGGGCTGCACGCAGGTGGTGCTGCGCACAGAAGAGCGGGCTTTGGTGAAGGCTCTGCTTCCGGCGGGTGCATGACGTGCCCCGTAGCGAGTTTCGCGCGGGCAGGACGGGCTAGAGGTGGCGGCCGGAAGGGGGCGCCCAGGGCCGGGGTGTGCGAGCGCTGCGGAAGCGATCGCTGGCTGGCCTTGCCCTACGGCTCCTCACCATCACACTACGACCTGCACCCACCGCCCTCGCCCACAATAAAACCACTTGCCTGCCAACTCCTCACGCTCGCTGCCCTCTGTCCCTTCTCCCAGTCCCACCCTGCCACGCCCGGCCCCGCGAGCCCGGCGCCCTCTCGCCTCCGCGCCGTTCCTTCGACCACCCGTTCCAGCGCTCCTTCCTTTCGCATCCACCTCGCCCTCAGTCACTCATTCGAGAGCCCGGGCCGCCCCCAGCTCTCGTACTACTTATACGCCATGGTCCAGCGCAGGCGGTCCACCCTCTCCTTCCGCCCCAAGTCCGCCCATCCCGCCGCCGACCCCGAGCCCGACAACCAGATCCCGCGCCCGCCCAAGCGCACGCAGAGCCAGGTCTTTGGGCCTCACGACGTCGAGGCTGAAGCCTCTGCATGGCGCCACGCGCACCATGCCGGCCCTGAGAAGGAGGCAAAGCTGTCGCACGATACCCACCGCCAGGAGAGCCACCGCCGTCAGTCGACGCTGCACAACATCGAGCTCGCCCTCAGCACCGTCCGCGACCTCATCCATCGCCGCGGCCAAAGCCAGAGCCAGAGCGCACCCGCTCCTTCCGCCGGACCCAGCCGCAGCCAGGAAGCTACCGTCGACATGCGCCCACAGCGTTCGCCGTCGTTCGCCAATCCCCCTTCGGACGCCGACGTCGAGTCGCTCGCCTCCTCCTCTCCTCTTCAGCCCTCACAAACCGTCCCCTCCAGCAAACACCAGGGTCCCAAGCGCTGGGCCAGCGCCCGTCGCTCGTTGAAGAAGTTCCGTCGCCCTGCCGTCTCGGGTCCCGCAAACGACCGCTGGAATCCTCTGCCGCCACCGTCGCTGGGCCCGCCCTACATTGACCACAACACCGGCCAGGCCGCCCGCGATTCGGCCAATCAGCTCAACGCCATGAACCTCAGCCTGCACTCCCGCAGCCGCTCCAAGGTCTCACCATGTGGTCAGATGTCTGAAACGGATAGTGTTATCGGAGATGACCAGGGCCAGCTGGTGGCACAGCCGCCGCGGATGGGTACCTCTCCCCCTGCAATTTTGCTCAGATTATTATCACCCATGCTAACGCAATCTGCCAGACTTCGTCCAACGATTCCCCCGCGAACTGTCCGAGCACGTCTTCACGTTCCTCGATGCCTCGTCCCTCGCCATTTGCGAGCGTGTGTCGCGTGGCTGGAGGGAGCCCGCCCAGTCCCGCCATGTGTGGCGTGTTGTCTTCAACCGCCAGTATGAACAACAGATCCACGTCGAACCTCCACCACTCCAAATGGGTGGTGTTGGCACCGGCACCACACAACCCTACCAGGACTGGAAGTTGATGTATCAGATCCGGAAGACAATTGAGCGCCGGTGGAGGTCTTCGCACCCGGCTGCTGTCTACTTCAATGGCCACACCGACAGTGTATACTGCTGTCAGTTCGATGAAAACAAGATCATCACCGGCTCTCGCGATCGCACCATCCGCGTTTGGGACTTGAACACTTACAAATGCCTGAAGGTGATTGGCGGGCCCGAGGCCCGCCCGCAGCCCAACACCCCCCCAGCTCTGGACATCAAGCGTCAGTACACCGAGAGTAACATCCCTTCGGTCAACGGCACCCCCGAGGGCCATGCCATTTACCACCAGCCCGCCTTCTATCACTCGGCCAGCATCTTGTGCTTGCAGTTTGACGATGAGATCGTCGTCACCGGATCCTCGGACAGCTCCTGCATCGTCTGGGATATCAAGACTTGGGAACCCAAGTGGCGTCTCAATGCCCACGAAGCCGGTGTTCTTGATGTGTGCTTTGACAGCAGGTACATCATCTCCTGCAGTAAGGACAACTCTATCTGTATTTGGGATCGCAATACCGGCGAGCTACTGAAGCAGCTTCGCGGCCACCGAGGTCCTGTCAACGCCGTGCAGATGCGTGGCGACCTTCTTGTCTCTGCTAGTGGCGACGGTGCCGCAATGCTCTGGAACATCAAGACCAAGGCTTTCGTCAAGGAACTGAGGAGCGGTGATCGAGGTCTTGCCGCTGTCGAGTTCAGCGATGATGCCAAATACGTCCTCGCCGGGGGCAATGACCAGACTGTCTACAAGTTTGATATCAACACCGGACAGGTTGTCAAGAAGTACACTGGCCACACCGGTTTGGTGCGTTCTCTCTTCCTCGACACTCCCAACAAACGAGTGCTCTCAGGTAGCTACGATCAGAGCATACGGGTGTACGACTACGAGACCGGCGAGGATATTTCGGTTTATGACAACTGGACGACCAGCTGGATCCTGAGCGCCAAGAGTGACTACCGGAGAATCGTGGCAACTAGCCAAGATGGCAGGGCGCTATTACTTGACTTCGGGTATGGCATTAAGGATGTAGAGGTTTTGGCTGGCGCTCGCCGGTGAAGTGATTACCGCTGGTTAAATGGCGTTTTTTTTTCGACATTTTTTTTTATTTTTTTTTTCACTTCATCTTCAACGTCTCCTCAAGCATGGTGTTTCACGAGGGCTGTTTATTCATTTTCAGTGGAGTAATGTAGGAACTGGGACGAGCCAAAAGTTTCTTCAAGATAGAGGGGAATCAGCTGCATTCGTTGGCCAACACATTCGATTTCATTTTTTCCAATTTCTCTCCAATCTACTATTCGATTTATTTCCTTGATTCCATGACTTCTACCACTTGCTTTTTCTTTCGTTGTATTTGGGTATCAAGTAGGGTAACTTAAAGCTACTTTCCGTGTTTCTTATCTCCTAGGGTGGGCTCCAGAAATGGCAGGATTAGGAAGCCGGTGCCAGGTTCGTCTATCCCCCCACGTATACCCAAATTGTGTCGGTGGTCACTAGATTTCCTTTGTGTCCGTGTCCTTTCGTGCTTTATAATTCACTTCAAGTTGTGTCAATATTACACAAATTAATGTTCTGTTATTTATTACTGCCAAGTACTGGAATTAAACTATATTCGCTTCTTCAAGCAGCACGTCCATTTCTCTTTTGAACAGAGAAAAGGATGATTCGGAGTGCAGACTACATGTGATCGCCCTAGTGTTACGTACCACCTCCGCCCTGCAGCTCCACTCCCACCTCCGCTGGGTCTAGCTGCTCTTTCCTAATTAAGAAATATGCTGAGGTTAATCCCTCGCCAGCAGCCAACCACTCGTAGAGTTGAGTTGCCATACCAGTGAATAAGCTTCGATAAGAATCCAGGGAGGTGGGAGTGGAGGTGGAGGTGAAGCTGCAGGGCGGAGGTGATACGTCACGTGTTCCAATTAATGTCGCAACAGACCAGCGGAGACGAATGCACGTAGAACAGATCCAGGCATATTCTCACGTAGGAGAACCCTGGCTTAGCTGACGACAACCAGGCAGTTATTCCAATGCCACGAGAATGCTTCTAAGGATCGCAGAAACCCCGTTGCGCTGTGGCCAATCCAGCAAGCTGGGATGGAGTGGAAGGGCAAAGAAAAGGAAGGACAAGGGTTCAGTCTCTCCGGTAGGGGTGGGAATAGCAGATAGTTCGGCGTTCGGGCGACTAAAGTATCCACTTTTCAGGGCGACGGTCGGCTGGGTTCTGGAAGAGTGCCAAACGTTGAGGCAGGAACGGGCATCGATCTTCATTACTTAGCAGGGGTATCATGACGCGAACTAGCTTCGACCGGTCTCTCTCTATCAACCACAGCACATGCAACGGTCCTCCATCTAAGAAGTGTAACGTGGATGATATATCTTCTTTTTCTTCCTTTGACTTCATCAACCCAGCTTAGGCAACTCGCCGATGCGTCCGGCGCCGAGGAGGCACCAAAAGGCCTCCTCGCGCTTGACCCTGCCGTCGGCGCCGGACTCTTTGCCCTTTTCGCGGTCCTTCTCCTTGATGTCGTCGCCCGTGACGTCCGTCTCGTACTCGATGCGCACGAACATGGGGATCTCGAGGACGTCCTCGTCCTCGTCGAGGCCGCCGTCGAGGTCGGCCGGGTCGGCCTTGTCGGGCACGACCTCGAGTACGACGCTCGTCCAGTTGCGGCCGCGCTCCCAGACCTTGCCGGCCTCGGCCTGCGTGGCCGGGTTAGAGGCGCCCAGCTCTATCGACGAGGGCGCCTGCGACTTTTTCTGCGTTGCGCCGGGCCCCGTCAGCGCCTCGTCCCACACGTCCGTGTTGGCGCCCACTTCGAACTCCGGGCAAAGGACGGTGACTTTGCTTTGGATCCGGCCGGGTGTGATGGCCGGCGTGGCTAGGGTCACGTGGATGGGGTCGAACAGCGGATTGCGGATGGTGAGAATGAAGTGATTTGCCATGAACGGCTGGAGCTTGTTGTAGTCGAAGGCAACTGGCGCAGTTATGCCGGGGACGGCCGTTTCGGCCTGGCGTGGTAGTGCCTTCAGCGAGATTTGCGGGATGTTGTTGAGAGCCAGCAGCTTGATCTTGTAGCGTGAGCTTGAAATCTTTGTCTCCGGTCTGGCTAGGATGTGTCGGCATGTTCTGCATCGCTTGGCACGTTTGGTGCGGAGAAGGGTAGGGACGGGCCGCAGGTCAGCTGCGAAGCGTACGTCGGCATGGATCTGGCTTTGACGCTGGTCCGGGCTGATGGTCCCTTCCCAACCAACTTCCCGCATGCGTCTTATGATCTCGTCTTCCGAAGAGCGATTGTGGACTTGGAAACCCTCATCGGACCCGAAAGCTTCTCTCATAGCTGAAGGTCTGTCCTTCTTCGACTTCTTGGCACCGCTGCCGCTGTACATGCTCATGATGCGCGACAAGGTGCTTGATGAGCCGTAACCATAATCGCCGTACCCGCCTCCCATTGTGTCGGTTTGCAGCTGGGACTTGTAGAAAGCGCTCAAGTTCGAAAAGCGTATATCGTGGTCCATGGGCAAGTCCTCGTCTGGTATACCGTCATCTTCCTCATCGTCGTGCTTCTTTCCGTTTTCTTCGGCCTCTTTGCGCTTGTCGCGGGCCTTTTCCCGCTCTCGAAGCGTAGGCACCGTCTTTCCTCCGTTTGCAAGACGAGCCAGTTGACCGGAGATGTTGTTGGGTTTCTCGAACTCGACGCCAATCTCGAGTGTGCTCCATTGGCAGTATGGACATGATAGATAGAAAGGACCGGGCGGCTGGACTGCCTCACCGTCTTCACCGAGGCGGACATGCTTTTCGTTCTCTGAGTCTAGAGAGTTTACAATCATGGGAGCGGTGCAGATAGGGCAGTTGTAGCAACTTCGCATACATCTACATGGATTTTGTCAGTTGAAGTTGGCGTGCACGGGATCTCTCCAATGTACCTGTTTCCATCGCTCCGGATATTGCTGCTGGGAACCTCAAACAAGCAGCTGGGGCAGAACCAGGTGATGACCTCTTCGCTGACGCATCGTGGACAGCGTATCTGGTGACAGTCTTCGCAGTACAACAGGTGCTCGAGCGGATACAGAGAGAAGTTGGAGCGAGGATTGCGTGGGTCGAAGGTGCGGTCTTCTTCTTCCTTGGTGTGGGTTGAATACTGCGAGGAGCGCTTGTCACGCACGCGAGAGCTCGGAGTCGAGGTGTCGACACAAGGACACGAGTAGAAAGTGTAGGGGAAGGCCTGAGCCATGGCGGGCGGTGTGTTGGAGTTGTGCAGTCGAGGCCGACGCGAACGCGGCCAGAATCCGCGTCGCAGTCGGAGCTTGGACCCTTTCCCCGCTGTCACCGGCCATTTCTTTCCACTGCGTCATGAGCTGCGCACCTTCACCACCCCCTTGTTCTCTCCATTGGCCTCCACCCTGGGGCTAACATACCCTCTAACTTATCCATAATGAGGCCATTCTCCGTCCGAAGTCTGATCCCTCCCCCGGGTGCACGCAGGGTACGCTTCGCTGCCCGGCGCTGCTACGCCGTGCAAGCACCTGGCGCGCCGACTTTCGAGGTCTTCAATCGTCGTACCAAGGTGCTACAGAGGGAGCGCGCCGCCGCCAATACCGAGAAGAGCAGGCAAGTCGACTATCTGAGGGATGAGACGGCATTCAGATTATGCGAGCGTCTTCTGGTACACCAATCACCAGCCGTCTCTACACCCTAACTATACTTACGCTGCTCCGTATAGGACATCAACCGTCGCTTCGACCGCGTACTAGACCTGGGCGCGAACGCTTGCAACATCGGTCGCATTCTTACGCAGCCAGACCCTGACAGTACCTCTATGAAACCTGTCAGCGAGCCGCTCTCTACCCGCATTGGAGAACTGATCGCTGTCGACTCATCACCGACCATGCTCTACCGCGATGCCGACCAGCCTTTCAACAATGAGATAAAGATGACTCGTCAAGTTCTGACTGACGAGGAGAGTCTACCATTCGAGCCCGAATCCTTCGATGCCGTGCTCAGCAGCCTGTCTCTTCATTGGATAAACGACCTGCCTTCGGTCTTGAGGCAGATAAACAACATTTTGAAGCCGGATGCTCCATTCCTGGGCGTGATGCTTGGTGGAGACAGTCTCTTTGAGCTGCGAACGAGCTTGCAGCTTGCAGAGCTGGATCGACGGGGTGGTGTTAGCACGCGGACCTCTCCGCTTGCTGACGTTCGAGATGTTGGCGGCTTACTGCAGGGTGCGGGTTTCAAGCTTCTCACGGTCGATGTTGACGACATTATTGTGGACTACCCGAATATCTTTGCGCTCATGACCGATCTTCAGGCAATGGGAGAAAACAATGCAGTGCTGGGCCGCGAAATGGGTCCGATCAGGAGGGATGTGCTCTTAGCTGCTGAGGGTATCTACAGAGCTCTCCATGGAAACGAAGACGCGGAAGGTACTCTGCCGGCAACTTTCAGGCTCATCTACATGATCGGCTGGAAGGAAGGCCCGAATCAATCGCAGCCTCTTCCCCGAGGAAGCGGTATGGTCAGCATCAAGGATATTCTTGAGAGCGAGGGTGGCAAGGGAGAGAAGAAGTGATTCCTCTTTTCCTGATTCTCTGAATACAAGAAGAGCGGAAGAAGAGACATGCCCTCATCATTGAGGTCAAAAACGCCTGGAAACTGACGAACTTCTGAGAAGTCAGTTACATGCACATTGCCAATAGAGGCAGAAAAATGCAGCCATAATAGGTCCAACAGTTGAAGCAAAGGCTGTTCGATCGACACACCTATGCAGCCAAGTAATCTCCCGCTTCCCGCATGCAAATTTCTCTTCCAATCTCAGGGGTGAGAAGGGGTCGCTAAAGGTTGTCTGTTTGTAGAATATATTAGAGTGATGAAAATCGTCGAAGAAGACAAGGAGCAACCTGTCTACATTTGGCGTTCATGTCTGAGGACTTCTCTTCTTCACAAGAGAAAGAGGATAAATCACCTTCTAGAAATCAGATCCCCGCGTTACACGAGGAAGCATGGGTTAGGGAAACGTCCAATGAGAGAAGAGGCGTTCGAAGAAGGCCCTTGGACCCCTGTGCCAATCTCAGCCCTACGCCCCGCCCGTGCCAAGCTCATTGCGGCTACGTCATTGCTTGATTCTATACTTTTTCGACGTGGCGCACGCCAGTGTCCCGTCCCTACTCACACTCCTATTCCGAGAGCCAAGAACAAGCATCTACCATGGACAAGGTACTCCCAGTCATCCACCTCGTGCAAGCGGCTGGAAGCGCATACACGCTCTATTTCTGCTTCGTCTCCATCAAGGCCCTGAAGCAGTACGAGAAACAGTCAGAGAAGGCAGCAGAATACTCTGCAACCGCCGCAGAGCAGCTGCACAAGACTCGCACGACCCAAGGAAATGCTCTTGTAACGGTAAGACCCTTTTTAGTTTCTGGACTTGCCGACGACTAATGACAAGTTCCAGGCCCTCACCTCTCTTCTTACTTCCTCATTCCTCCTCTACACCGCTGTCCGTCCGGGCGAGTCTTCGCACCCTTCCTCGTCGCCATGGCTCTCCATCGGACTTAATGCGGGAAATATCGCCAATACACTGCTCACACGCTCACATGTTGCCGGGTTTTGGGGAAGCAAGGCAAAGGTACCATTTGTTGAGGGCTACAACGAGGCTATCAGCTCCACAGCTCAGATCATCAAGTCGCTAGAGAGACTCGCAGTGGGCTGGAGCTTTAGCGCAGCAGTTACGGTGGTGGGCATGCTGATGGGACGGTGACAGTAGCATGTGGTGTGATGGTCATGACACATCTGTTCACCAACGACTGTACTATCAAACATTTCCAGCAGTTCCTACAGCATCCATGGCTAAATTTGCATATCAGGAGTATTACTAGCCTTACAATTCACATACTTTTTAGTTCAAAGTCGTACTCGCTTTACATTAAATCATTTTGAACTTGGACAAGTTTCCTATACATGCTTGTCTGCAAGTACCACACGATGTCGAGCAGACTGTTGGATATCATTTAAATTTTCTATGTTTTTTTCCTTTTCGTTTCTCTATGAAGTCATCATGGGCCAACTTGATTCTCGAGACTGTGACAGGTCTTTCAGAGAAGCCTTTACAGGCCACCTGCAAGCTCACAGAACTCACCGACACCTTTCCTCAGACCCTGCTCATACTCCCACACATATGGACCACCCATACCGCTCTCGATCAACCTCCTACGCACCCAAACCTCCAAATTCCCAATCTTGTCACCGCCAATCCCCCCACCTGCACCACCGTCTCCTAACGTCGCCAAATCCCCATATGCACCATTGACGCGCATGCCAAAGAAGGCGGCGGCATCGTCGAAGCCCTGCTTCCACCCTTGCTCATACCGCCAGTGCTCGAACGGCGTTCCTGGAGAAGTTTTGTCCCAGTACTCGCAATGCTGTGCAAACGTCTTCCCAAACCGCTCGTCTTTCTGCGCCTGCGCCACTTCAAGCCTCTGATGGACGTCCTCCGCCGACATGGTCAGAGTCCAATGCGGTGTGATGGCGCCCTTCTCCGTGCATGCCTTGAAGCCCCATTCGCCTCCAGGCATCCACGACATCTTGTACGTCCAAAAGTGACTGCCCATGGCCTTTTGTTGGAGCCGCCCGCTTAGCGCCTGTCCGAACTCCCTCACCCACTCATCCCTGCTCTTCTGCTGCCCGCCCTTCTTCCACGTATCCTCGCTCAAGACGCAGCTGTACTCCCCCACCACCGCCGCCACCGCGCCGTTCTTCAGCACATCCCCCTCCTTCGCGTCGAGCTGGGCCAGCTTCCCCCTCGCATCGCGCAGCACCTCCTCCGGGCTCATCTTCTTGTGCTTGTCCGCAAAGCACCAGTACAGATGCGTGTCCACCACCACCGGCGCCACCCTGGCCCCGACGCCGACCTTGTTCGCGCCGGCCGCCCAGTCGACCGCCTTGCCCAGATCCCACGCGTCGCTCACGTACAGCGGCAGCGCTGGGTCGACGGCCGCGACGGCGCGCACGACGCCGTCGTACCAGTCCCACAGGCCCTTTGCGCCCCACTCGGCCTCGTTGACGAGCTGCAGGCCGACGACGCCCTCGCGCAGCGCCGCGTCGTCGCGCACCTGCTCGGCGATCCACGCCAGCGCGCGCGTCGAGTGCGCCCGGCACGCGCCCGACTTCCAGTGCTCGGCGCGCCCCGTGTCGGTGCCGCTGTGGTCGCACCCGTTCGCCCCGCCCGGCAGGCCGTGCAGGTCCAGCAGCGTTCCGATGCCCCGCGCGCGCAGCCGCGAGACCAGCTTGCGGACGGACGCCCAGGCGTTGGCGTAGACGGGGCTGTAGCGGTGGAACGGGTCTGATGGCGAGTCGAGGAAGGCGGGCCCGAGGGTGAAGTAGCCGATGGGCAGACGGATGGTGTTGCCTGGTGGAACGGTATTAGCGTGGGGACCTCCGTTGCATATAGGTCATTGTGGGAACGCTGAAAGAGATGAAGAAAGTAAAGAAAATTGAGTGCATTAAATTGGTAGCTCGTAAATGCAGATTTGCAGCGGAGGAAAGACAACGAGTAATGGAAAGAAACTCACATTTCGCTTTTCCGACCAACCAGTCCAGGTCCGCATCCGTCACTGCGTTTGCCCAGTGCCTCTCAAACTTTTCCCTCGCTCCGTCCATGCCCAACTCCTCGACGTTCGCCTTCACCGCCGCCAGCTCACTGCTCTTTCCGTGCCCGGAGCACGATCCGGGGAACATGCCGGGGAACAACCATTTCTCGAGCACATAGATGGAACCCAGGTTGGCGCCGTGCTGGTAGCGGTAGCGCAGGACGTCGAGAGGCGTGACGCGGGTGATGGATGAGGGGCGGTCTGTTTGCTGGGACGTGAGCGGGATCAGAGGTTTCGGCGGTATGGGCGGAGGTCCGTGGTGGTGATGTTGGCTGTCCGAGGAGTCATTGAGAAAGGGTTGAAGCTTGTCCTGGAGTTTGGACTTTGCTCTGCTAAGGTACTTGTCCATCACGTGCGAGTTTGGAGGTCGACAGGCTTGGTGGAAGAGAAGAAAGGTGGAAAAGTGAGGGAAGCGGTCATGGACTTATTGTAAGCCTAAAGCGACTAAAACCTGACAGCGAGCGGAAGCACGGCATTGGCGTTGAAGATCCGCGGAAGGCGGCCTGCAGGTACGTGCATCGCAGGTTCTGTTTTGGTCTACTCTGATTGATGATCAAATGCAGCACAGCCCCAACTCACGCGTTGAGACCCGACGGAGGTCGAGCCGTGAGTGACGTAGTGGATAGACGTTCAGCTGCGTCTTACAGCTCGTTGCAAGGGTCATGGCTGCATCTCGGCGCTATTTAATGCAAGTGCAAGGAAACGACAAAAAGCCCATAGGACGTCAAAATTGCTAACACGGAAATGCTGAATTGAGTGAGTCTTGTATGTGGCCTCCAAGCCAAACAAAAAACCAACGCTTTGAAATAGACAAGCACCACACGGTACCCATAGGCGCCAACCATGCCTCCGAACCCCGAAACTCCTTGCTCTAAACCGTTCATTGCATCGTATGCAGAGCTGCTGCTGCGTCCCTGTGAGAATGTGCTCCAAGCTCCATTTGCTTCGGTGCAACTGCGCTCAGCGTCGCTTCCCGGCCAGGACCAGGACCAGGACCAGCGCCAGGACTAGGGCCTCTGCTGGGGCTGGGGCCCCTGCTCGGGCTGCGACTCGGAGTCGGGCTGGCTCGTCCTATCGACAAGTTTGAAAAGCTTGCCGACATTTCGGGCTCTCCGTTAAACGAGCTCTCGTTGGCGCTAAGCTCCTGTCTTACCGTCGCCCCCGTCGCCGGGTTCGCACTCTCGACTCCGTATAGAACTGGGGCACTCTGTGGCGGGAGCACAGGTCCGGTGCCATTGAGTTCTTCATCCTTGCGGCCAAAAGCCTCTGCCCACCACCTTACTTTCGTAATATCGGGTAAGAAGATGCGCTCCTTGCCCCGGACCCGATCATCCACCTCCGGGTCATACTTGTCGTTCAAGAACATTTTCTTGCGAGCAAGGAAGAAGTCCCACACGCTTTGGGTCCGCTCGTAAGCTTTGTAGTCGACACGTTCTTTCTCGTTGTCGAAAAGAAACGTGCCATATTGGCAAGAGTAGACATGGTAGAGCAAGCGCCTCAAGAAACGCTCGTTGAACTCGAACCGCGTTGGATTCTGGTAGAGGAGCTGGTAGGTTGCATCCAAGAATTGATGGAATACAGGGCTGACTTCATCCGTCTTGGTGACCTGAACCTTGTCCGGAGGTTTGGATCCATTCGACCTCGGGCTTGGAGAGTCGACTCTGACGTCGCCCTCCGATTCAGCCAGCGACTCCCTACTGTCATTTTTCTTATTGCCAAAGAACCCTTTGGCGCTCAGCAGGGCATTCTCGAATGCATTGGCTCCTCCTGCGCCAGGGGTGCCAGCGTCGCTGCCTCCAATGCGCTCATTTTCGATCTCGAACCATTTATCGCTGTTCAAAAGGCCAGAGCGCTGCCGGAACTGATGCCCAAAGGAAAGCCAGTCCTTCTCGACCAGGACAATGAAACCCTCCAACGTACGATAATAAGGGTCCAGGCACAGTTGGGCCAGTGCACTAAGCTGGCTCGTGCGATCCCAGCCGTCTGAGCAGTGGATAAGGACATGAGAATGATCGATAGCAATTGCCTTTGTGCATATCCTCGCTCCATCCATGATCCCGATAATGTGCTCCAGCCATCCACTCCTAGCCAGTTGTTCTCGGTTTGGCGGCACAGTCGACACGTCGGCGTGCTTCAAGGCATCCACAATCTTGTTGAGCGAGTTGCGCATTACGTGAATGTTAGCAATGCCCAGATACGCCTTTGTAGCCGCTCCGTAATGAGCCATATCTTCAGAACCTTTCCCAATTGCAGAGTTGACCGTCGCGTTTAGCCTTGGCCGGGCATCCACAATCAAGTTCTTCTGTTGTGCGCCATACATTCGTCCAACGCTAATGGGCTGTTGAGTAGCATTCGATAACATCTCGTCCTCCGCAGCTACCACGAATGAACTCTCACCGCTGGTGGCTGGGAGATTGTCGGTGCTTGGTTCCGGGCTACCTGACGGCTTTGGTGTAGACGTAGGTGAGGGTTGGAGGGAGTCAGATTGCCAGACTTCGCCATTTGGTCTCGATGTCGCGAAGATAGCGGCGATCAGCTTCTCGTCTTGAGGGTTGCGTTTACGCTGGAGTCCCGGCAGCGGCTGAGAGCTTCTCGTGATAGAACAGTTGTTTATCGGATGCAGGTACACCAGGGCTGGTATTCTCGCTCGCGAACGGAAGTCTCGGGCGTATTTTAACGTCATGTCCGAAATGACTGAGGGTACCGCCAACACTGAAGGATAAGTCGGGGAATACTGTAGCAACATCAGTTCTCCAGCACCGTAACAAGCCGTTTAGATGCCTCTTGCCTGGTAGTCGTGATTGATATCTGTTATCCTCCACCCTTTGTCCGTGTCCTTTGCGCTGATACCCAGACGCTTGAATTCCTGCCTTGGGTCGTAGATCTTCCACCCGCCGATGGCTCTCTCGGGCTCGGGAGACCTGAAAGAGAAGGCGTACAGCTTCTCCACATTTCCAACCTTGCAAGTAAGGCACCTTATGGTATCGTAGACATCGCGCGCATCTGATTCTTTGCGGAAATGGAGGGAGAAAAAGGTGAAGTCGCGGCACTGCACGCGGATTGCGGGCGGGCTGTGCATCAACGGTGATGGTCGGTATGAACAGCGCGAGATCATAGGATACGCAACCCACATCTCCTTGGGTCGCTGGGCGGGTGTGGCTGCGGAGCCGTCAGCGGGTTGGCCCGGGCCAGGGTATCTGAAAACGAGGTGATGCAGCTGCAAGTGGAGTGTCCCGTCGATGCCGCGGCCCACCCGCCAACAAGCGACATTGTCGACCTGAGCTACGATTAGCATATGCCGAGGATGCGGGGGCTGTCGACATACCTTGGAGACGCGGATTCTGCTGTCCATGGTGGGAGTGCAAAAGGCGGTAGCCCCACTACATGAACAAGCAGGGCGGTATGGGCGCTGAGCTTGTCAAAGAAACGAGGGTGCGGGAGAGTCTGGCGTGGAGCTTCGTAACGATAAGTGTCAGCCTGCAGCAGTCGAGGTATGGCGCGGTTCTTCGCCTCAAGAGCAGTCCGGGGTGATGGTTGGAAGCGGGCAAATGACAGCATAGCCCGCGCTCGTCGGGCCAAGACTCGACGCGGCGCCGACCTGTGATATCGATACGGCCCCTTGTGACGCGGGCCTTGGGCAAACAGTGCAAACTGCGCTGGGCGCACGCCCACTAGTCCTGGCCGGCTTGCCCTTTCCAGACCGGTCACACGTACGGCCTAGGACGTGGCCATCACACATGCAAATAAAGAAGCCGCAGCGACGATGAGGTAGCTCACGCGAGCAACATGGCGCTCATGGCGCATCATTCGCTAATTCCATTTGCGACCACATGTGTTGCACTCGCGGGGCTGCGCATTAGAACTGGATCTTGCGGCAACGACTTTGTGGGAGCTCCAAATGGGTAATCCTCGGCGCGGCATGGCAAGCGCGCGCACTGACCATCGGCTGCTCGCACACCAGCATTCTAACCTCCGCCCAAAATTGGTTTTGTGAACCTCGACGCCGCGACTCTCCACCTACGGACGACAACCCGACCGACCCCCATAGCCTAGATTCTACCCCCAGGTGTAGAATCATCCTCAGTCCATACAGTCAAAATGGCCGCCGCCGCTGGTGCTCAGATGTATGTTGCTGCACGCCCGTCACCACCACCAACGCTCTCGCTAACGATTCCACAGTTCCAAGAGGAGAAAGTTCGTCGCTGGTACGCTCCCAATTTCGTTCGCTCGTTGATTGCTTTTGCCGGATGGAGGAAATGGCGCGCTGGCGTGCGCAAGGAATTCGACTGCTGGGCGCACCCGTGTGTGCGCGGGGCGTTGGAATCATCGACACATGAATTGGCGGCTGGGCAATCGATGCTGACAAGCAGCGGTACAGATGGTGTCTTCTACGCCGAGCTGAACGAGTTCTTCCAGCGCGAGCTCGCTGAGGAGGGTTACTCTGGCGTCGAGGTCCGCGTCACGCCCACCGTCACCGACATCATCATCCGCGCCACCCACACCCAGGAGGTTCTTGGTGAGCAGGGTCGCCGCATCCGCGAGCTCACCTCCCTCATCCAGAAGCGCTTCAAGTTCCCCGAGAACTCCGTCTCCCTCTACGCCGCCAAGGTCTCCAACCGTGGTCTGTCCGCTGTCGCTCAGTGCGAGTCCCTGAGGTACAAGCTCCTCAACGGTCTTGCCGTCAGGAGGGCATGCTACGGTGTCCTGCGCTTCATCATGGAGTCTGGCGCCAAGGGTTGCGAGGTTGTCGTCTCCGGCAAGCTCAGGGCCGCCCGTGCCAA
The DNA here is from genome assembly GCF_012971845.1 of Lasiodiplodia theobromae. Taxonomy (NCBI): domain Eukaryota; kingdom Fungi; phylum Ascomycota; class Dothideomycetes; order Botryosphaeriales; family Botryosphaeriaceae; genus Lasiodiplodia; species Lasiodiplodia theobromae. The sequence goes on from NW_023336544.1 coordinate 65,926, forward strand.
GTCCATGAAGTTCACTGTACGTTTAAGCCAACTTGGAGTCACTGGTACCACTTTTCTAACAAAACGCAGGATGGCTTCATGATCCACTCCGGCCAGCCCGCCCAGGACTTCATCGACACCGCCACCCGCCACGTCCTTCTCCGCCAGGGTGTCCTTGGTATCAAGGTCAAGATCATGCGCGGCTCTGACCCCGAGGGCAAGGCCGGCCCCCAGAAGTCTCTCCCTGACTCCGTCACCATCATCGAGCCCAAGGAGGAGCAGCCTATCGTCCAGCCCATGTCCCAGGACTACGGCGCCAAGGCTATTGCCGCTCAGCAGGCCGCTGAGCAGCAGAGGCTGGCCGAGCAGGCCGAGCAGGAGGGCCAGGAGGCTCCTGCTGAGTTCGCCGCTCAGGAGTAAGATTGTTCAAAAAGGAGACCGGGTGGTCAAGGAAGCGCGTATGGGGAGGTCGATTTTCTGCATTTCACGACGTTTGGTCACGGAGTCATCTGATTATTTCCTGTGAGCCAACAAAAATAATGGCTTTTCAGACTTACGGACCATGGGTGAATGGAAAAGATTTCAGCCAAGCAAATGATTTCATGCTTGAATTCTCTTTCAACGTTCAAAGTCAGATTGCATTTGCCGTGTGCCGTTCGAAAATTGATGTCCACCCTGCCGAATGCCAGCCATTAACAAGGTCAACGGCCCCGTTACCTTGAATAGGTGTAATCGATCAAGGCAGCTTGCGGACAGTGTTGGCCGCTGAGTGTTTTCGTTGAGCTGGCGTTTTAGAAAACACACGGTAAAGGGCCAATGGATTTCTAGGTTAACCGACGCAAGATTCGCCCTCATCTGTCACATTAAGAAACGTCTGAGGTGCTAACTATGTCGAGCATTACATGTCCGTGCTTGTTTCTACAGAATCGACTATCGATTCCACTCGCTCTAAATTACACACGGCTTAGTATAAACTGGAAAACCTTAGCATGGCGTCGATCAGCACTGTCAAACGATCGCAACTCAAATGTTTCGACGCACATTGTGATGGTCGTTTTCAAGCGGCTTTGGTTATGCTTGATGTTACGCCAGACGTTTCTGACATCCCGCTATAGCTATGCGAGCGGTTGGTCTGAGCACAGTAACCTCCGTCCTTGTCCCTCGCTTACTTTGACTATATAGGCCGCGCTATATTATGTGAGTGAGCCACTGGTCGCAAATCATTGCTCTTCTCAAAGTCACCCTTCTACTGCTAAAAGTCTGCAGATGTTGGAGGACGATCATTGCAGAACAGATCGCGATGATTAAGGATCGGCTAGAGCAAACCTCCGACGGGCTGGGGTTTCTAATAAAGTGTTCTCGCAGCATCAATCTGAAGTTCCGGATCCACCAGGACGACCACTAGCGCATCAAACACTCATGGCAAATGTTCATCAACGATCGCGCCCACAACGTTCGCACTTTTCCCGCGCCCCGTGCTTTGCAGCAGCACCTGGACAGTCATCACATTCGCCCCATGATGCACATGCTTAGCATCGTTAGAAAGTGCTGTATATGCTATCATATAGTGCTCTGGCTATTGTATCCCGCATGTATACAGTTCGAGGAGTGGCTGGATGTGAACCGAGGAAGAACCGGCACCAGTTTTGAGAGGCTTGTTCGACTTGAATCTTTGCAAGTTGCTGTTGGTTCGAGTGGAATTTGTTCTGTTCAATGTTATTTGAAATGTTATGAGCGTTCCTGCACGTCCCCTGGTCCCTGAATTGGCCCCGTGGAGGACGGAAGTGATTGTCTCCATAAAGCCTCTGCATGAGTGAACACGGCTGCGGGGTCATCCACCAGTATACTAAGCACACTATATGTGCCGAGTTGATACCACAATCCACAGCCAGCAACTGCTGTTGGTCCCGTCACTTCATCTAAACGCCAGACTCGGTTAGGAGTAGCGAGTGTTGCGTTCTCCAGTACCGTCATTTCCTACTGTTCGCTGTACTTGCTACACGATGCAGTGCTGTGGTCGTGTCTTGTTATGCTGATCACTAAGATGCAAGAGTGATGAGCACTTCGCGTCTTCATCTTCTACATCCCTTCCTTCCAACGAAAGTCAAACATGGCGGTAACAAGACCGCCTAGTGACAGGTGCTGATTCCTCGGTTGCTACGCACCGCAAATTAGCATCCTCGAGTAAAAGAGAGTCGAATACTTGCTCTTTATAAAGAGACAATCACATCCATGATTTGCTTTATCCCGCGACATGATATCATGTGTCTTCCACGAGAGTCATCTGGGAGGGATCCAAGCTCGATTGACCTTCACGAGAACGGCCAGCGCCGTTACCGGCCCCAATTCAATAGAAAACCTCAACCTACATATTTGACAAGTCCAGTATGGCTCTGAACTGCATTACTGTAGCCGAATATATGTTTGCCAACCTTCGGAAGTTCTAACAACAAGACTGGCCGCTTGCGCTTGTTTTTGCTGAGGGATGGGCCTGAAGTACCCTTGACGGAAAGCACTTGTTGAGTATGATATCATCAAGTGATTCAGATGCTGAGCTTCCACAATTACAGTGGATAGAAAGGATCGACTTAGCAGCACCGGCATAGTGAGGGCGGGCTAGCACGGCATGCATTTCTGGACAGGACTGTCCATCATTGACAACACATCTTGAAGCAGCCCAGCAGCAAACAGCAGCGAAGCTTTGGCAAGCAGACCAAGGACGAGACGCCAAGGCGCAAGTGGCCACCGTCTCAAGCCTGCGACGCCCGAGGAGCCCGCAATGCTCACTTTTCGCTCCCAGCACTGGTCGCGCCTCCGCCACAGCTATCTGCCACGATAGCACAGGTCCAAAGCGCCTCTAGAAACAGGTCAAGGCGGTCATGAAGGCTACTATCCGAAACATTGTCCAACGCACTCAGGCGTTCTACGAAAGCACAGGCATCTCGGGCTTACGGCAGCCACATCCTGGGACACCTTCTCCCTTGAGAAGCACGGTGCGGGAGGGTGCGTCAGCCGCAAATATCCGCTGCCACCAATCACCCTCGATGAAACATCCCCGTCGCCGATTGAAATGGTGTATTGCATCTTTATTGACATGCAGACAGCCGCCAATGGTTTGAATCCTGCGCGGGGGGCCAGACCATTCGAAAAGACTGCACCGTGCGAGCATGGACCCGAGCTCCATTTCCCCAAAGAGTGTTGTTCGGAAGACTCGGCGTACCGCACGCTTGGCCGCACCCAGGGTACTGGAAAGCGCGATCCGAACAGCGCAGCTCAGCGCAGCAATCCTTTCCTTGTAGAGAAGACTGCGAGAGCTGAAAAGGATGCCGCGGGCAGCGGCTGTGCAGGCCGAGTATTGGCGCAGGTGCGACAAGACGACAGAGACGCGCGTCGAGCTCGTGTTGTTGAACAAGGGCGAAGATGGATCTAAGCACACCGGTCGACGCGCTTGGCGGCGCGGGTAAATAACGATCAACCGAAAACGTGACGTCGGTTACCCGCTATCGCACGTGCAGTCGAGATGTGGATAAGCGCCGCCACTAGGAACAAGGATGATAAGAGAGGTTTTTTGTAAGGCGATGATGCGATTGCTCTTTGCTCCAGACGTTCTCCCGCCCGTGGGGTTGTGATTTGCAGGTCCGACCGCGTCTGGAAAGGTGGGTTTCGGTTACTATACATAGCAGTCAATAGACCACTACATCCCAAAGAAGCAATGCTGGAATGTTGAGCGCAGAACTCGTCGCCAAGAAAAACAGAAGGACGAGGGAACATGAGGCGTTCACTCATCAGCCGTGGAGTTTTCGGGGATGTGGAAGATCCGCGTGAGGATCAGGCGTCTAAGATGGGAGGATCATTCTGACGGTCTCGCCCCTTCGGCAAAGCTTTGGCTTCCCCTTTTATGCAGTGCAGCCTGTGGGTGATGTTCATAGAGCACCTCCCCTATTTCGCACAAGCATGGATAGTGGCGAATCAAGAAAAATCGCTCCCTGTCAACTCTTGTAGGTGGATTCAAAGGGCCTCAAAGGTTGGGTTTGAAGGGTTCCATTTTCAAGAAATGCTCCGCTTTTGCTCATAGTGATGCGCATGGCCTGCACGTAATAGAAGTTAAAAACGAGTTCCTTTCCCGGGATCTTGGCAAAAATCCAACGTAGCAACATCCCGGTTTCGGCGACGCCTCTCGAGAAAGTCCATCGGACGGGAACTCCACCATACTGGCAGAAACATCGTCTTTTTATACTGAAATCGCGCCCCTGCTTCACGGTGCGCCGTCCACACTGATCTCCCGTACCGCATCTGATCCGTGGAGTCTGTATACGAGGATCGTCCGTACCGAAGGGGATTCACGATAAAGTTCGTGAGGAGGGGATCGCCTCGTATCGGCGGGTCAACCGTGAAGAGGACTCTAGCTGCCGCAATACGAAGCGTCGCCACTTAGATACGAGATTGTCTCCGCACACTAGTTTTCCTGTGCACAACGTTAATCTGGACCACAGACAATGAGTGATGAGAATGATTGCTCGAAAGAATCATATCTTCGACAACTGCTGCGATGCTTGGCAGAGCCTAAACCCCTGACTGGTGTTTGGCCTGAGCTGCCGATACCCGACCATGCCAACGAATAGCTCTTCACAAGAACGGCGCGCATTGTTCTGCTCCACAGAGGCACCATGCGCGCGTTGGAGGACTCTGCGTTGTTTATAGGTGAGAGTGAAAGTAGGTTAGAGTGCGTAAATTTCATTGAGTCGTAATAGGCGAGATCCATGACCGGTCTGGCCCGTGAATATATTGCTGCAATCTTGGCGTCGAACCTGAAACGCATCCATATAGCGGTGAAGGCCGTTGTCGTCCGTTTTTGAAAAACAATTTCACGATGATGCGATTGTCGTTGTTGGTCGTGCTGAAGCGTTGCGCGGTGGCTAAGCAATGCTGCACCAGCAGCCGTCGGCGCGGCTTGACTCCATCGGTTCGGCTAGACTGGCCCCGAGCACGCTGAGGCTCTGGTATCGCGGTTCGTTCGTATCGCGGAAGCCCGTGTCATTTCGGCGTTGGGACGTGTGGCGTTTGAGGCGGGTTGCCAAGCAGAATCTTAAATGCACTCGGCAGAGGCAGGATCGAGAAAAGGCCCTTGGGGGAAAGTGAAAGTAGCGAGGCCTACGCGAAGAGGGACGTGAAGGTGGAAGTGGTTTGAAGAAGGTCGATGGGGGAAGGCGAGCGCCCATCCCGCGAAACACGGTGCACCCGATTCATGCGGGCAGCAATCTGCAACCAGAACGCGTCACCGTGCAATGGCGTGCATCCCGCCATTCTCCCGCAATCTTCAACAGCCCTTTCCTCGCGCAAGAAGTGATGTTCGCCGGCAAGAACAGAATGCGGTCGGTGAATGAAATCATTGCTCATCTCGGCGAAGCTGGATGGTAGGCCGGATGGATCGACTGCCAACACTGGCCGGCGCGTGGCCAAGCGCGTGGCTGCTCGAACGGTTATGGCTGAAATTGAGGCGCAGAGGGCACGCCGGACATTGCTACTGGAAGCGTCACTGAGCAAACATCATCCCGGCCCTACTCGGCGGCCAGAGTCATACGCAAGGAGGGCGGCGACTGGGGTGCAGAGTAAGGAGTCAGGAGAGGGAAACACTTCCGGGATTCTCGAATTGTGGCTGCTGGTGCGGCGCGGCCGTCATATCGATAGGACCCCCGCCTTTCGACGGAGCCATTCGCCGGCGGGAAATGAAGGCGGCGTGGACGACGGGCGCGAGTCAGCGCACGGCGCAGCGGCGCCCAATTGCTCGCGGGCAGCGCCACTGACGGCGAGCACTGGCGGGCTTCGCGGCGGCCAGGGCGAGCACGCAAGGCTCGATGACGCTGTTTCGAAGCGTTTTTTCCATGGACGCGCACATGGCCGACGGGCTAGGCCACAGGCAGCTGACGGGGCGCTGAGCCTTGCGCGGCCCCAGTTTATATGAAGATCTCCACCGATGGTGAAACGCAGCGTTGGCGCCGCCGCCAACGCAGGCCCTGCGGAGGGAAATAAGCGTAAAAAAGCCGGCGAGTGGGATGGGCGCCGGCGGCTGCGCGAGGAAGAGCGGCGTGGAGCACGGCGAGCATCAGCATTAACCGGGCGCTGGGGGCCGACATTCGCCTGCAGCGAGAAACAAGCAACACCCGCCAAGCGCTGCCCCTGACGCTAGTAGCGCCGTCACCGCCCTCCACGCAGCCCACAGCCATGCAGGAACCCGATGCACGCGGCGAATCAGCGCGCCCCGGCCGCGCCAGCGGCAACCCGTCGCGCGGCGTCTGTACGGCGTCCCGGCGCCCCTGAGCCAGTGAGCGCGCAGAGCCCCTCCCGCTGGCGCCCGTTGTTTCTCATGCTCACACGACGGCCGATGGCGGCGTCGACAGGCGCTGGGCGGACCGCTGGCCCTGCCGCTGTTGGCCCCGGCGGGACCGGGGTGACAGGTCCGATACGAGGGGGCCCTGGCGGACGACCTGCTCAGTTCAGGCTGGCGCCAGGGGAACAGCCCACTGCCTGTGCCCTTCGGCGATCTGCTGGGCGGCGGCCTAGCACCGCTGACGGTCCGCGCTACCGGCTCTCAGTAATCTCCCGCCCACATATACAAGCTCTGCGCCGTCCGCTGGAAGTCTCTCTTTCCTCTCCACGCTCCAAGCTCACAGTCCTACGACAATAATCAACTCTTGACTTCGGTCGTCCATTCTTTCGAGAACTTCACTCTCTTCCACCAACCGAGCGCCCACCTTACCGTTTCTTTCCAACCAACTTCCACCGTCAAAATGAAGGCCTTCACCGTTGCTGCTATCTTCGGCGCCGCCGCCCTGGCCGCCCCCAACCCCGACAAGACCGTCTACCAGACCGAGGAGGTCACCATCACCTCCTGCGGCCCCGAGGTCACCAACTGCCCGGCCAGCTCCGCCGCCACCGCCGTCCCCTCGGCCCCGGCCTACGGCACCCCCGAGGCTTCCGTCCCCGCCTCCTCTGAGGTTGAGGGCGTGACCTCCGCCCCCTCTGCCCCGGCCCAGTCGTCGACCTCGACCATCTACTCGACCATCGTCTCCTCTGGCTCTGAGGGCGTTGTCACCCAGACCGTCGCCATCTCGACCACCATCTGCCCGGTCACTGCCACCGAGACCCCCGGCGCTCCCGCTGGTACTCCCTCGGCCCCGGCTGCCGGCACTCCTGAGGGCGGTGCTCCCCCGGCTGGTACCCCCGCCTACGGCGCTCCCTCCGCCCCCGCTTCGTCTGGCGTCGAGGGCTCTGTCCCTAGCCCGAGCGCCCCGGCCGCCGGTTCGTCTACTAACACCTGTGAACCCATCATCTCGACCAGCACTGTTTACATTACCCCAGGTGTTCCTTCTTCCGCCCCGGCTGGTACTGGCTACGTCCCGTACCCCACTGGTGGCCCCTACGCTTCCGCCCCCGTTGCCGGCACCCCTGGGTAAGTTGCCATGCTCTCAACCATCAGGAACTTGGATGCTAACAAGCTGCAGTGTCCCGGTTACCCCCACCAGCCCTGCTGGCACCCCCGTTGCCACTCCTCCCTCTTACACCGGCGCTGCCAACGCTATGAACGCTGCTGGTGCGTTCGCCGGTGTTGGTGCCATCGCCGCTTTCTTCCTGTAAATGCATTAAGTCATCTTTTCCAACTAAAGCCTTCCGTCAATGATCCCCCTAATCCGGGGACACCATTGGCTGAAAAGGCTATGGCTTATTCTTGCATCATGAGGCGCGGGGTATCATTTTTGCACTTCTCGGGATACAAACTTTTTGGGGCTGGGACAACAGTTCTATTGTACAGCTTCTAATTTCTTGAACGGGCGGAGGGCGCCGTCGTACAATATCCATGTTTTTGAAACGCGCGGCGGGTCTCACGCGAAAGGGGATGTGTGGATAGTTGGAATGAAGTTTTGAGGCTTAATCGGCCTTTTTTACAATCTGCAACCTCTGCTCAGTGTTTTGTGTGAATTGGTACTTGACTGTGCAATCAATTGAGCTAAAACGGATTATGGCGGCACTTCGCTCGCATGCCTGCAAATTTTGCTTTCGCAGCAGCAGTGCAGTACGGCCATCATTCTGGAAGTTTCGGAGACTGACAGGTCCGGCCCGTTGAACGCATTGTGTGCTCCCATTGCACAAATAGCCCTCTAATATCCATATTTCAACCTTGCAGCTCAGCTCATGTATTTGTTTCTCTTTCTGCGTTTGTTCGACGTTGTACGCTTGAAACAACTCGGCGCCGAGGGCTGCCTGACCCGGCCCTCAGGCACCTCCGAGCTGCATGTCACTCGCTCCTCGCACACTCTACGTCTGATCTGCAAAACGCCAAACGACGGACCCCGGGATCATTGGGGGGCACAACTTTATATGTACTACATGTGAAGACGACAGAAATGCGATTGCCCACCCGCACGAAACGACAATGCAATTGTTCTTCGCCAATTGGTACGACCACCGGTCTGGCGCGCGGTTGTTTCTTCTCAAGCGACGTTCTGATGTCGCTCACATAAACTTTAGACCGCCACCCGTGCACAAGCTCTCTCGCGCCTCACATCCCCCTAACTTTAAAATTTGCCCACGCTTGCCCGCGCACGAACGTGTTTGCGTTTGATCTCTTCTCGTTTCAGATAGCGAAATGCCGTTGCGGTGTGAAGTGGAAAGGGGGATGAGGCCATCTCTTGCGTCCCTTGCGTTTTTTGCTTCTTCTGCGGCTCATTCAAGCTTGTCAGGCACATTACTTTTTTCTGGGCGCTCATCGACTGCCCAGTCGGTGCAGGGGCGGGTGATAGCCTTTGCAGGCTGTGTGACCATTCAAATTCTGGATCGCTGCATGTAAGGCTGCGAGTCACAATCGATTTAGGCGCTCTGCGGAACCAACTCGTCCACGCTCTTCGTTTGGATTATCTTTCAGCAACTGCTGCAGCCTTCCGCAGTTGTCATGTCGTGCTTACCCACTCGTTTGGCCACCATGCTGCGTAAAAGCGGCGGGAATTACGCCAGTGCATGGTAGAGGCGCCAAAGTTTGTGGTGGATGGAGGAATATTGAGACAAGGTTAAATGTGACGGCGGAAGCGCCCAATCGGGTATGGGATGAAAGCTTATGGACATCAAAAGAACCCAATATTCTGTCATGGAGGCATGTGTGGGCGGCCTGATATCTCAGGTAAAGCTGTGCTTAAATTAATATGAATGCTGCTTGAGGGAAGTGGGCATCGTGATCAGTTTTGCATGGTGTATCACGATAGACCAGCGGCAAGCATGTTGTGCCCTCTTGAACTTCATCGATGAATCGGAAGTCAACTCGGAGGAAGACATTGCTGGCAATTATTCATTGCTGTGAGATATGAGAGAGCCCCAAAGCCGATAATTAGAAGCTGTGGGAAAGCCAGTTCGTCTCGCGAAACAGTTAATGTACATAGATGGAGTGGATATGTCACTCACAATGACCCCGGCCTTGACCATAAACGCCGTTCTTTCGATGCCCCGCTTGAGTTCTCACTCTACCCTCGTCTCAACCGTTCCAATAGGCCGCTCCACCAGATCGAGACAGCCATCAACGACACTCTTCCTTGCATCCTCGCTGCTCACGTTCTTGCCGCCCAGATACAGCAGCCACGATAGCCTGGTCAGCCTCTCATCATTCACGGTGCCCAGTGTTTCCAGCGGTCCCATCTTTCCTCCATTCTTACCACTGGTGGCCTGGTAGAACATCTCGAGGGCGCCCTTAGCATCTCTCCTGAGCAGCAACACTGACCCCTTGCCAGCCTTTCCACGCGAGTTGAACAGTGCCTTGAAATCCTTCATTGCCTGGCCAAAGGCCTCGTCGTTGAATTCAGGCTCGGTTTTTGCCTGCTGTGCGGCAATATTTGCTTCCTGCATGCGCTTGCTGATTCCACGAACCAGTCCATCGCGCAAATGCGCAAAATTGGTGTCGCGGGTAGGAACGATACGGAAGGCCATGTTAACCCTCAATTGAGGGTTTCTCAACAACGAATCCCAAATAGCGTTCGAGTCTGCCGGATCCACGAGACTCTTGCGAAGTTGGTCCTTCTCCCCGGGAATCAGAGCAGAAGCCATGGGGTTGACCTCCTTGATGAGCGCAGCCTGCAATCTGGGCAGTGCCGAAGTCTCGACGTACAATCCGACGACGTAAACCTGTATGTTCAGGAACGATACAGTTCGGATGCCAAGCCCAAGTAGCGTGTACTCGGTGTCCTTCTCTGCCTTCGATGCGCCAGCATCGCCATCTGCTGTGGGTAGCCTGATGGTTTTGGGGAAAACCGGTACGCTGCTTGTCCCCGTCTCTACTAATTCAATGACTTCGTCGCCTATTGCCCGAAGCTTTTCACTACCGGGCGTAAGCACAACCTTCTTCCCTTGGAATTCCTGAGCCACGTTCGACGGCGTATCCGTCCTCTCCGAGATTTTCTTCTGGAATTCTTCCAAGTCGATGTTGTAAACAACCACAATAGGAACTAGGATGCTAATCAGACAACCCAATGCGGCATAGTTTCGACGTCTGGAGTAGTATGCACGACGGGCGGCTTCGGCGCGGTGGACGGCAATCGGGTCAAGCGGGTTTACATGGTCGAAGTCGTGCTCCTCCGCGGCCCGGGATTTGTGGCGGGACGAGTAGCTGCGGCCTTTATCTAGGAGGCTCTCAAGCTCCAAAAGGTCATCATTCGAGTTACGCGAGGGTGTGCGTGCGGAGTTGTAGCGAATGGACTGGCATGCGGGTGCGGCGCGGAGCAGAGAAGACGGTTGGCGTGTCTGAGTAAGGCCACGGAGAGCGCGTAGTCGTGAGAGATTTCGAGCAGTCAAGTTGAGCGACATTGTCGGAGGCTTCTACTGAGAGATTCGGTTGCTGAGGAGGTGGCCAGAGATCCGGGGGTGAAGATGTGGGGAGCTCTGTGGCCGGTGGTTCGACGATCCATGATGTACTTGCCCTTGTCAGCGCCAGAACCTGATCTCCGGACCCCGCCGCCCGGATAGTCGTGGCCGCTCCTGCCTTTTGCGACAAACGACGCGACGCGTCTTCCCGCGACCCGCGTCAAATTGTCTCCACTCCATAGTCTGCGCTCGCAATTCTACACGCCGCCAACATGCCTCTGGTGCGCAAACGGCGCGCAGTAAGTAACGAAACGTCCTTTGCGCATGCTCCCTCACTCATACTGTGCAGCCGGTCGCAGAAGACGCCTCGGACGAAGAACATACACCTACACAACGCCGCCGCGAGTCTCCAGTATCCGACGTGGAAGATGACGATCCATCCACTCAAGGCGAACAGCAACTGCAACAAATGGCCAAGAAGCTGGTGAGGATGGCACTGGCATGCGAGTACGCCAGGATTCCCATTCGCCGAGCAGATATCAGTGCAAAAGGTAGAAGCGTTGTAGCGGCCCTGAAATTCCGGGAAGCTGACATTTAGAATTGCAGTGCTGGGGTTGCAAGGAAGACAATTCAAAAACGTCTTTGCCGAGGCAAATTTGAAGCTTAATGCGGTATTCGGAATGGAGATGACGGAGCTACCAAAGACGGAAAACCACACCATCAAAGGACGCCAGAGTATGGTCTATCCTTGTCTTTCTCATGAATTGTAATATCTAATAAATCTGCAGAGGCTGCAGAGAGAACGGAAAGGCAAAACACCACGACGACTTCGTGGGTCCTCACGAACACCTTGCCGGAGAAGTATCGAGGCTGGGACATCATCCCCCCGCCAAAAGTTCCTACCTTTTCTGAAGAGAGTGCATACATCGGACTTTACACTTTTGTGGTAGCATGCATAACACTTGGAGGTGGAAGGATGCCGGAAGCGAAGCTCGAGAGATATCTAAAGCGGACCAACGCAGACCAGACGACCCCGGTTGGCTCAACGGAGAAACTACTTGCCCGAATGAAGAAGGATGGGTACATCAAGCTCATCACGGATAGCTCGAGTGGTGAAGAGATTAGAGAGTGGGTTGTCGCCGGGCGGGGAAAGGTGGAGATCGGAGAAAGAGGAGTGGCGGGCATGGTGCAGACCGTGTACCACGACAACAGGACAGCTGAGCTGGACCGCAAGATTGAGCGCAGCCTGCAGAACGCGCGCGCTAATGAAGCGTCCAAGAATATCGGACAAGCCAGTTCCGAGGATCAGACTGGGACCGGTAGAGGGCGGGGACGGCAGAGACGACAAGAACCACAAGATGGCGAGCCACAGGAGACGGATGAGGAGTAAATAGGGCTCTATGGAGCAAAGTTTTGTCCGTCACGGATGGCGTAGGGCGTTTGGAATCATGGAAAGGCGCTCTTCTGAGAAATGTTATTATCACCTCCTCGCACATGTAGTGGTAGCCAGTGATAGAACCGAGTAAAGTATTGAGAGATCGACGTTGCGTGTAACCACCGGGCCAGATGGAATCAATCCGAGCGGAGCGGGGTATCTTACTGCTTAGCGTACAGCTAGAATACAGTAGTGAAGTCGATGTGCCACAGCATATGAGAGAAGCGTATGGCGTTATGACGTATTTGGAATCGCGCCAAGACCCGTTTGCGAGGGCTGGGGAAAGCGCGCGGAACTGACTCGCCGCCGATCATCTCCAACCCGCCGCGCCTTCTCGACGGTCCCCATCCGTTCTCCGCTTCGCCATCTCCATTACGCGCTCCCGATTCCCCGAGAGCTGTGACCGCGAGCACACCGCCATGCGCCCTCGAGCTGTATAGGCTACTCGCAAATATCAAACACGCGTCGCCATTGCTCTTGCTGCGCGCCGCTGCAATCATGAGCTTCAAACTCTCCGCGCTGTTGAATCCCGCCTCTGAACCTTCAAGCCCGAAACCCGAATCCTCGGAAGCGACTCACGCCCCGCCCGCCCCTACTTCTGGTGCGCCAGCGCCAGCGAACACATCCAAACCCGAGAATGCTTCCAACGCGCTTTATGAAGCAGCCGACGCGCTGACTGGCCTCGCGCAAAGCGATCCGTCGCCACGCAATAGCTTCGCACACGCTCCTACATATCCCCAATCCGCAAACGATGAACAAGAGGCCCAGTCGGGGAACTACCCGGAAGCGCGCCGAGCAAGTAGTTACGGTTCTCTAGCTGTTCCTGTTGAGCCCCCGTCGGTTGATGCTCCTCCGGAACAGCACTCACCATCGCTGGAGCAATATCACCATCGATCGAAGTCACCCGAGGAACAGCGGAGACAATCGCTGATATCCATGTCATCAAATCCGCATATTCTCCCACCCATCCACACTCTAGAAAGCATTCCTGAGAGAAGACAGAGCAGTCAGTCACAACAGCCTCAGGATAATCCATACGGACACGACGCGTCGCAGATCGTCTCCACGCCAAAAGTGGATTCGTCTGGCGCCGGCGAGGAATCCCCAAATGCTATGGCACAAAATCGCGAACCGGATTATGCGCGCGAAGAGCCCACGACTGCTCAAATAAGAGCCCCGTCACCATCAAGCTTCCCCGCCGATATACCCGTCTTCCAAGCGCCATCCCATTCACCTACTCCGCAAGTCAAGCTCGAGCCACCGGCGACATCTCGGGAGCCCACACCCGCACAAGCCGCACTCAAGACCGAGCAGGGCGGTGACACTCTCGAAGTAGAAACTCTCAAGGCAGTCGCCAGCGCCAGGAACGAACACGGCCTACGCGGAGTGAGCCGGGAGGCTTCCACTGCAACACCATCGACAACGCTCACGATGGACCCCGCCCCCACCGGCCCGACTGTGCCGAAGAAGCGAAGACTCGTCGACAGCAAGGTCAAAAAGAAGGGTAGCAGCGGCCCAAGATCGGCCAACAAGAAGCGAAAGGTCGATGACGACCAAGGTAGACCATCTCCCACGCCCTCTGCGAAAGCTACGAAAACGAAAGGGTCTAAAAAGTCTGCAACCGGCACTCCAGTAGCCGGAAGCTCGCCAGCACCACACTCCTCGCCGCCTCCGCACCAAACCGCCGACGAAGACGACGACGATGAATCGGGCTCGGACGATGGAATATACTGCATATGTCGCAAGGGGGATAACCACACGTGGATGATTGCTTGCGATGGAAGTTGCCAAGACTGGTACCACGGAAAGTGTGTGAATGTCAAAGAGTCGGACGGTGACCTGATCGAGAAGTATTTCTGTCCGAGGTGTACAGAGGCGGGCGAAGGTCGCACAACATGGAAGCGCATGTGCCGGCGCGACGGGTGCAGGCGTCCAGCAAGGCGAGACGAGCAAAGCAAGTATTGCTCGGACGAGTGTGGGAGGCTGTTCTTTCAGTCACTCGCTGCAAACCTGCGCAGTCAAGCCGGGACAGCCTCGAACTCTCAGAAGCCAAGACGCGAGCGACGAAAGACAAATCATACCGACGGTGTCCTCGACGGAGAGGACACAGAGGAAGATGGCCCATCTGGGCCGCGTGGTGGCACCGTGTCTGCTCGCGACCTTAAAGCGTTGACACTTTCAGCTCGAGATGTCAACCATTTCAAGGATCTGGGTAACAGCATGCTTAGTCCGCCTGCCACTGCGTCCCCTACATCACCGACTTTCAACCAAGAAGCGCCCTTGTCTGGCCCTGATGCTGCTCGCGTTGCCGAAATTGAGAAAGAGACCGAGGACTTGACCAAGCGCCTCAAGCTTCTCAAAGACCGTGAGCGCTTCGTCTCTATGGTACGGGAACAGGTGAACGTGGTGGCGGAACGTGAAGGTGTCAAGCCCAAGGACATCTGTGGTTACGACTCGCGTCTTAACTGGAGCGAAGGCGAGTTCGCGCTTTGGCGCGCGACGCCGAAAGGCAGGGCCTGCTACCGGCAGGGCACTCTCGACGCCGAGCCGGAAGATCAGGACAAGGACGACGTCGAGATGCGAGATGCCGCCGAAGACGGCGCGCATGTCAATGGAACGGGAGTAAACGGCAGTGGCGTTGAGGACGCCAGAAAGCAGGAGCTCCTCCCCGACCTGCTGGCGCCGCCTGATGTCTGCTTGAAGAAGCGCTGCCAGCGTCACACGCAGTGGGTCAAGATCGCCCAGTACGACGTCTCGTTCGAGAGCAGCGTCGCCAAGAACGCGCTGCAGGACCTGATGGCCGATGAGCGAGAGATTCGGCACCGCGCCCTGGTGGGCTTGCGGAAGGAGAGGAAGGCGCAGGGTAGTGACGGTGCTATCGTTGCAGAGGATGGAGAGAAAGAAGGGTGGGTGGAGGTGTTGGACTAAGTCGAACCGTTGGAAGGACCTCGACTACTTCACGTCTTTTACTATATTCTTTCTTATTTTCTTCCTCGTACAGAAAGTGCATCTTGGAAGGCGTTTCTCTTTTTGCTTTTTCCTCCCCTTCTCAGGGCTGGTAATGAACGGGAAATATCGGCAGGCAAACGGAACTACGGCGTATCGGAGCCATTACAACAAAAGGGGGGAGCCCGAAAGAGTCATTCTTAGTGATGGGCGGCGTTTGCTGAATGGGAAGGGGGAAAAGTTCCAGTTTTCACGGCCTACGAGCTAGTCTCAAAGTCTACTCTCCACTTCGAAAACTTGATCCCGTTCGGCATTCGGGATTAGCATCTAGTCGACATGTCTCTTGTCCGAGCTGATCAGTAAATCACATCGATTTCCGGAAGCGCATATATTCTCGAACGTTTCTTCATCATTTTGTCTCTGCCTTTTCTTTTTGTCTATCGTGATGCTGCCACTGACGCTAACCATCCCAGGGAGAAGCTTTTAGGGATCTACACGCCACCAGTCATGTCTTTCATTTTTCGTTTTACATTCGAGACATTGCACGTCTGGTCCAATTTTCGTTCCTCTACAAGAAGATCTCGAGGTTGAGCTCCAGCGCGGTGGTCGGGAAGCTAGATTTGACTTGTTAGGAAGACCAGATTTGATGGGGCTTACGGCAGGGAAACTTACGGAAGCTCATAGTTCTTAAGCACAGTCGGGTGCAGGACACCGAAGACACCAATGTTGTGGATGGTGCCGTTGAGACGGAGCTTGATAGCTGCCGCGTGGCCCTTGAAGAAGGTCGGGTCTGGTGACGATGCAGTTAGTTTCGAGCAATCTGATCAAAATCAATCAATAAACATACCATCGACCTCCTCAATCCAGTAGCCCCCGAGCTTGTCGTTCTTGAGCGCGTCCTCGTGCGTGATGAAGGCGCTCCGGAGCATCAGCATGACACGGTCAAGCAGACCGTGGACGACTTCGAAACCGGAGGTCTTGCCGTACCAGGCAGCGGCGAAGTGGCGCTCGTTGCGGCTCTTGCGCTCCAGCGACAGGTCCTTGAAGGCGACATCGCTGACCTCGAAAATCTTGATGGGCACGCTGTGGTGCTTGTTCTCACGAATCGTCTTGAGAAGACCGGGCAACAGCGAAGTGCGGACAATCTGGTACTCCAGGGTCTTGGGGTTCTGCAGACGGACGCAGGTGTTGCCATCATCCTTGCGGTTCAACCACGCAAAGTTCTCGTCGTGAGAGCAGAGGATGAGCGGCATGACCTCCGACCATCCGGCCATGGCGGCTTCCGAACGCACGATATCAGCAAGCTTGTTGATCTTCAGTGGTGCTGCAACAGCCGCGCTCTTGTTAGGGTATTCACGAGGCAGCTTGTTGAAGCCATAACCGATGGCAAGATCCTCCATAATATCGCACTGGTGCAGAACATCGGCGCGAGTGACAGGAACCGCGACGTCGAGGTGCTTGGGCGAGCTCTTCGATGGAGTAGCCTGGAGCGACATGCGCTGAAGCAGCTTGCACTGCTCCTCGGGGGTCAGGTTCAGACCGCAGACCTGGTTGAGGTAGTCGATCTCGGCCTGCATCTGGCGAGGAGTGAGATCTGGCGACTCGCGGGTCTCGCCGTTGTGAGGAGAGACGACCTTGACCGGCTCGACGGTGTAAGGCTCATCGCAGTAGATGCTGAACATGGCACAGACGATGTGGTTCACGATCTCGACCTTGGTCTTGTCGAGAGCAGTAATCTCGATGAGGACGTTCTTGGTGTCCACGGTGATCTTCGAGTGGTTGCCGTTGATGATGGGAGGCAGAGAAAGAACGGTGCGGTTGGCGTCGTAGATGACAGGGTAGACGGGCGAGTCCCGAATGATGTGCAGGTAGCGTCCAAGGTGCTTGTCCTTATCGTAGAACTCCATCAGTTCCTTCGCGTTCATCTCCTTCTCCTGGTTCAACGGCACGAACTTGATGTCCTCCGGAGCGTGTGCCTCGTAGCTGAAGGGGCCCTGGATGGTGTCCAAATCGTGGGTTCCGATAGAGACAAGCGTCCTCTGTCTCGCAAGGTTCTGGTGGAGCTTGTCCTGGAGGGCGATGAAAGACTCGTAGCGGTCCTTGGTGAAGGTGATGTTGCGCAGAATGGCGCACGAAACGAGCGGTCTTATCCTTGCCGTCTCCTTGTCCACGTTCATGACCTGCAGCTCGCCGCCGGCGGGAGATACTAATCTGTAGTTGGGAACGGCTTGCCTGCCAAGGAAGATGTTGAGGTTCTGGGCGATGCCCTCGAAGCACAGCATGTCATATCTGCAGGCTGTTAGCCGGCAGCTCTCTCATGTGTCGAAATGGGGCAGCGCATGCCTGTTCGCGGGAATCTCGATCTTCAGCTGCGGCGGCTCCTCGACGCCATCGACGATGGGGCGCTTCGAATTGGTGGTCTGGTGCGGTTCAGCCGGTGTTTGCGTGGATTGGGAGGATTGGCCTTACGTCCTCATCGAGCTCAATGCCTGCGGTATGGTCAGTTCGCGTTCTCAGAGCAGAGGACAACCAATGCCAGCATACCGAACTCGAAGCACAGCTCATCAAACTCCTCGGTGGTGTACCTGCAGTTTCTCAGCACTCGTCCTCGCGCAGGTATGGCCGGCACGCTGCTCCAGCGCTGCCCGACATCGGGTTGCGGTATGTTCCATGTATTGCTCGCTGCAGCAGTTGGGCGGGTGCGGGCGACAGGGTAGGGCTGACTGACTCCTTGCCGAGAGCCTTGAAGAGCTCAGCCTTATCCACGGATATGGTAGGCATCGTGACCCGATCGCGGCGCGCGGTGGGGCTCTGGTGTACGTGGGGTGGTTGTGAGGAAGGTGCGCGGGCTCACGGCTAGCAAGCGCGCTTGGGCAGCAGCAAACGAGGGCTTGCGGAGGGCTGAATTGGCGATGCAGCGGTGCGTGCAGTCTGGACGGGCGCTCTGCTGTCTGCTGGCGGGCGGCGGGCGTTTATGGCGTTGGCGGCGGAAGAGTCATCACGCTGTGGATTTTCTCTATGCGCGACAGCTTCCGCCCCGCGCCCGTGTCCGTGCGTCACGAATCGCCTTGTCTGTCTAACAACCAACACTCGACCAGAGACACCGGCCGCAAACATAACCACCACCCCTCCCACACAGCCAGGCCTGGCTCCACACACACGCCGGGTCGCTTTTCATCGCTCGAACACCCTCCTCCGACCGCCACCGCCCTCCCCGCTCCCTTTCCACCGCCCTGCGCACCACCGCACAACAGACGTCACCCCGTCCTGAATCCGCGACCACACGCCCTCACATCTGCTCCCTACCGACGCCGACCCGCTCGCGCTGTGTTCCACCATGGACCAACCTAACCAGTCCGACGAGCTATACCCCATCGCCGTCCTCATTGACGAGCTGAAGGTACCGCGCCTTCTTCGCACCGCCCCACGCGCTCCCCAGGCTGATGCTTTATCTGCAGCACGATGACGTCCTGCTGCGACTGAACGCGATCCGCCGCCTGTCGACCATTGCCCTGGCCCTTGGAGCTGAGCGGACGCGGGATGAGTTGATACCCTTCCTCGATGGTGCGTCGCAAGACTTCCCAACGGGGGCCCGCGCACACATGCTGATGACCGTCTGCAGAATCTGTCGAGGACGAGGACGAGGTCCTCACCGCTCTGAGCGAGGAGCTTGGCAACTTCGTGGAGTACGTCGGCGGCCCGGAGTACGGCCACGTGCTCATCTCGCCGCTCGAGAACTTGGCCGGCATTGAGGAGCCCTTGGTTAGGGAGAAGGTCTGTCTTAGCCGCCCCAATTGCCACTCGCCAGCGCGCTGACCAGGAACAGGCCGTTGAATCGCTCAACAAGGTCTGCCAGGAGCTCAACCCGCAGCAGGTCGAGGAGTACTTTGTGCCCCTCACCATCCGCCTCTCCACCGCCGACTGGTTTACGTCTAAGATCTCCGCCACCGGTCTCTACGTGGAGCCCTACCCCAGAGCATCCGCCCAGGCGCAGGAGAGCCTCAGGCAGCACTTTGGCAAGCTTGTCCACGATGACACTCCCATGGTTAGGAGGCAAGCCGCGAACAACCTGGCGAAGTTCGTGAAGGCCGGCATGCCCCCTCAGACGGTTATCGAAGACATGATTCCGCTTTTCCAGCGCTTGACCACCGATGACCAGGACAGCGTCAGGCTCTTGACCGTCGACGTTTTGATTGCCATTGCGGAGGTTGTCCCCAAGGAAGAGCAGACGAGCCATGGAGTTCTGCTTACGGCGCTGAGGCATCTCTTCGAGGACAAGAGCTGGAGAGTTAGATACATGGTCGCGGACCGCTTTGAGAAGGTACCGAATTTGTGCCAGCAAAAAGACGGCCAAATGCTGACCAACTGGCGCTACAGATTGCAAAGGCCGTGGAGGAGGAGCTTATCACAAGGGACCTTGTTCCTGCCTTTGTCAAGCTTGTGAAGGACACTGAAGCAGAGGTGCGGAGTGCTATTGCAGGACAGATCCCTGGTATGAATGGCTCAGACTACGATTGAAGTTCGGCGCTAATTTTAAACTAGGCTTCTGCAGACTCCTTCCCAAGGAGACTCTTCTCCAGGAGGTTATGCCGAACATCGAGGAGTTGGTCTCCGACCAGTCTCAGCACGTTCGCGCTGCTCTGGGCACCCAGATCAGCGGCCTTGCACCCATTCTCGGCAAGGACGAGTAAGCACCATGCCCGCGAAATTGCCTGATCCTCACTCGCTGAACCGCTATAGGACCATTACGCACCTGCTTCCGATGTTCCTCCAGATGCTGAAGGACGAGTTCCCCGACGTTCGTCTTAACATCATCTCGAAGCTTGAGCAAGTCAACGATGGTGAGTTCTCGGAGAAATGCCCACGCAATGAGAGCATGCCTGCGATTCCTAACAGTGGCGCCATTAGTCATCGGCATCGAACTTCTTTCTCAATCCCTTCTCCCCGCTATTGTTCAGCTGGCAGAAGACAAGCAGTGGCGTGTGCGCCTTGCCATCATCGAATACGTGCCTCTCCTTGCTAGCCAGCTCGGCGTGAAGTTCTTCGATGAGAAGCTTAGCAGCCTATGCATGAGCTGGCTCGGCGACACTGTCTTCTCGATCCGTGAGGCTTCTACCCAGAACCTTAAGAAGCTTACCGAGGTGTTTGGCGTCGATTGGGCGAACGAGGCTATTGTGCCTAAGGTTATGGCCATGGGTGCTCACCCGAACTATCTCTACCGCATGACGACTTGCTTTGCCATCTCCGTAAGTTCCCCCGGCTGCTTTGGGTGCATGGCAGTATTCTAATACAAGGCTGTAGACGCTCGCGCCCGCATTAAGTCTGAACGTCATCGAGGCCTCTATCTTGCCCATGATGGAGAAGCTTGTCGATGACCGCATTCCCAACATCCGCTTCAACGTGGCCAAGTCGTACGAGGTTCTCATCAATGTGCTTAAGCGTCTGCCGGAGACGGGTACGATTGTCGAGATCGAGAAGGCGGGCACGTCTCCCGAGGGCTCGCAACGCGGACTCGACCTCATTCAGAACTCGATCCTGCCCAACCTGGAGAAGCTGCAGCAGGATGACGACGTCGACGTGCGGTACTTTGCCACGACTGCGGCGAATAGCTTCACGGATGCCATGCACACGGAGCCCTAGATCTAGCGAGATCGCAGTGTAATCTTCTCAGCGCCCTAGCTAGCGAACTCGGCATCGTCTCAGAATAAGCAATGATGGATGAGTATTGTGGGTTGGGTTTCCGGAGTGTGCATGTGCACGTGGTGGTTTCTGGCTTTTTGTTTTTCTAAAGGCAAACCGAAAAAAAGACAGATACCAGGGGTCGCGGGGCTTCTTCAGAGAATAACGTGGTGGATGCTGGATGGATAGCAGGGAATTACCAGCAAACTTTGTAGAGTCCTACCCGCTGTTTCCTCCTCCTCTCGCTGCTGGGGTACTCTTTTATATCAGCGAGAGAAGGCAGGCAGCCAACGGACTACTATTAATTGGGACTTTGAGTTTCGCCCTAAGGCAACACTTATGAACATGCTTTCTCGAATTCACGCTGGTTGGCATTTTCTTTCGTTTCATGGCGTCCGTCTTTGCTTAGCCTCTCTCATTGACGCTCGTACTTAACCTTCCTGTTCAGACTGTGTGCAGCATGCGCGTATGCGCTGGTCAAACGCCGTTGGTCCGGCGCTGGCCCCGCGCTTGTTGAGCTCGCAACAAGGAATGACATCCCCGTCGCTCGATCGCGTGCGGCTGTAGGGGGAGGTCCAACACCCCTGTATGGGGCTGAATCATAAGATCTTCATTAGTACCTACTAATAAGAGACGCGACGCGAGAACTCTCAAATTCAAATATCGGCACAACCCGCACAATACACTCTTAAGATTGTCTTCATTACTCAAACGGATTAAAATGATAAATTTTGTCAAGTGCCTACGTCGATATACCGGTGACTACAATGGCACAAGAAGGGATAATTCCCATTTAAAGATAAATTAATAGGAACGAGCAGGCACAGGCCGCCGTCGGAGCCCCGGCGGAGCGCGGAGGTCCGCCTCCCCCGCCTCCGACAGCGTAGGTAGCACTGCATCATGTAGGTTGGGGTGCCTGCATCATCCTTCGCCTTCGCCTCAACTTCTATGCCTTTTCAACCCGGATTATCCCAGAGCATCCTTTTTCGTCCTGAGACAGACCTTAAAGCGTGACGTATTTCTGTGAGATCGTACACAAACAAATTCAAGGAAACTGTAGTTCCTGCAGCGGAACTAGTTCGGATTCATGGATGTTTCTCCAGAATCTGCCGGTAGTGCATCGAATTGACCGGAGTCTCGATCCCCAGCTCTCTTCCCCTACGCAGCCAGTATCCGTTGATGAACCTGATCTCCGTTTCCCGTCCAGCACGCACATCCCATACCATGGAGCAGGTCGTCTCGCGATTGTTGTACCAAATGCCATTCATGGTCGCCTCGAGGTTGTCAGCTGAGAATCGTTCCTTGACTCCTTCCACGCCCTGAACCTCGGGCATAGCACAGACGATCTTGGAACACTCAGTAAAGTGCTCTCGGATCAGATCCCGGCAGCGTTCTTCCAGCAGAATACCCATTTTCGCATCGTTGAGCGCGCAGAGTGGATTACAGATGGAATTGTTGGCCAGTTTGATCAGCTGCATCTGCAGAATGCCCTCGAAAGAATAGGCGGTGGCGTTGAGGAGACGGCTGTCCGGAAGAGCGCTGAGGAGATAATTTTTGGAGGTATCCATGTCCGGGGATGCCGGGCCGACAGACGTTGCAGCAAAGCCAGTGTGGACAATGTTGAACGGCGACTCCATACCGACGCCGTGGGTGATGACGCCGAGGAGAAGCTGCGGTCTCGTTTTTTCGTCCGTGAACAATTTCTCATTGACCTCCTCGACCATGCCCATGCCATTTTGCAAAAATAGAATGTTGGATTTAGCATTCAGCCGATGCTGGAGGGGTCGCAGGGCTTGAACGGTGTGAATGGTTTTCGTGGCGACGATGAGGTTCTGAATGGGTTCATCTGCTACCTGCCAGCCCTCGCCATTGGACGTCTCGCCGCTTCCTTGCGCAGTTGGACGGATCCAGGCGCCGTCCTTCAAGACTTCGGCGTTGTAGCCGCTGCGCTCCTCTAGCTTTTGTTCCGTGGTACGCATGGAGATCCTGCCCTTGTTTTCGACGAAACACTCGTAAAGGGAGGGTTTGTGTAGTAAGAGGGTGATGCGAGGTGTATGAGGAATATCTGCTAGGCAGAATGCTGCAAATGTCCCAATGCTTCCCAAGCCGAGCACATGGACATTTTGACCCCCCTCCATGAAGCTCCCCATGACTATGAAAGTAAGGTTTAAGTGTCTGGTAGGTAGACAAACAAGGATAATATATCGGTGAAAAGATGGACGAGGTTGTAGAGTAATTGGGCTCTCTGGGTCTGCTATACGTCATTTCGAAAAAAGTGTGGTTCGACGCGCCCTGTGGATGACATGGTCTAGTCTGGCTGAACTTTGCCCCGAAGTGGAGCGGTAGCATACCTATGACTCACCTAACTATTATTAAAGACTTGGGTCTAGCAAAAGGCACAAAATAGTGCAACGTGCCATTAAAAGCTTTTAGAGTAATGATGAATCTTTCATCGAGGCGGCCATAGACATGTTGCCTTCTAGCGCTGCTTGGAAATCGTAGACGCTAATGCACGAGTCAGAACCCAACCAAAGAGTACCCTCGAACTTCTTATTTTTCGACACTTCAGCAGACACAATTGGTTGCAGGGAGGCGATTCATTGTACAGTTTAACATGTATGGGTGAAAAGCTACCAACAATTCCATTCCAATTTAACCACCAATAGTCTACTCTTTACAGCAACTAACTGCAAATCCTCTAGATACATGCAATACATCTCACATTGACGCTGTGTTTTCAATGAAATCGACGAGCGGTCCTTATATTCTCAAGCTACTTGTTGTCAGCAGAAAGTCTTGTGAATCCGTCAAGGCACCTACCTCCAAGGGTGCTCCTCGTCGCCGTGCTGGATGCTCAAGATCCAATCGAACATTTCTTTGGCGACCGGGCCTGACTCCTCGTCCTCCGGTAACCCACAAGGAATAAAGCGCTGGGTGCGCTTCCAGAAAATGCTACGCACCGGACTGATGATCACGGCCGTCCCGCTTCCGAAGACTTCGAGGAGTCTGCCTTCGTCTGCGGCCTCAGCAAGCTCACCCATGGTGAGTTTCCGCTCGATGACATCCCAGTTCTTCAGTCGCTCCCTGGCAAGAGTCAATACAGAGTCCCGGGTCACTCCCTCGAGGATAGTGCCATCAAGCGGCGCGGTGATCAGCTGCTTCCGCCCGCTGTCCTTGTCCTTCATCGCCATGAACAGATTCATACTTCCCACCTCGGTGAGAAACTCCTCTTCGCCAAAGAGCCACAGGTTCTGCTGACTTCCGTTCAGGGCAGCTTCTCGCTGTGGCAGGACGCAGGGAGCATAGTTGGCTCCCACCTTCTTGTCGCCGACGCCTCCAGGCCAGGCGCGCACGGAGTCCGTGGCTTCCAGCTGGATGGCTTTGAATCCTGTCGCCCAGAACGGCCCGGATGGAGAGGCGATGACATACAAGAGCGCCGAACTGGGAGGACCGACACCCAAGCCCGATTCCGTACCGATGATGGTCGGGCGTAGATACAGGCTGTACCCACGCTCGCTCGGTACAAACCGGCTCTCGAGGTTGCAGAGCTCTGAAATGAGGGCAATGACGGCATTGCTGTCGAATGTGGGCAATGCGAGCCGGGCGGATGAGCTGTTGAGCCGGGCCATGTTCTTCTCTGGGCGGAACAAACGTAGCCCCCCGTCCCTGTCCTTGTACGCTTTCATGCCTTCAAAGCATGAAGAGGCATACTGTAAAGCACATACGGCAGGGTCGAGGCGCAGCTCCTGGTATGGGATGATTCTGGGATCGCCCCAACCTTCTTTTGACGTCCATTCGATGACCAGCATGTGGTCTATACAGCCATTGAAGAAAACGTTAGCGAAAGCCACAGAAGATGCATGAGATGTCTCTACCGGTGAAACATCGACCAAAGCGTAACTGGTCTCTTGGCAAAAGCTCTTTCGGGTTGCTGGTTTTCGTAATGGACAGCTTGGAGACATCGATATCTCGCGCACTATCTCTAGTAAATATGAAACTCTATTGCCTTGTAGACCATGTCTAACTTACAGTGTAGGTGATTTACTACCCATTGTGACGAATCTGGCCAAGTGATTTTTCAGGAGAAGGAAAATGTGACAATGGGCTTCTGGACAGCCGGAAGAACACAGGATAAGAATGTAAAAGAAAACGACGCCTGTCGGACAGTCTTATAAACTAAAGGATATAGCTCTAAGGGTGATGATTCGTAAGATACGCCCTTACAATGACAACCTTTGCAAGCCGACCCACTTAAAGCCTTGGTGTCCTACGAATGACTAACAATTTTCTTTATAATTGGAAGCAAGGCATCTGGCGAGCTATGAACTTTTGTAGAAAAGAGTTCAGAAATGCTCTTACTGGCAAGGTATTGGTGATATATAGACCAACAACTTGCTTTTACATGATATGTTGAAGCCATTCATAGAGGCATTCTCGGCATCAAGTCAAAACCTTAGTATCAGCAATGAGAACATTTTCCATCGATTGATCTAATAGTTGTCCCGTTCCAGCCACTTCTCACATGCATTGTAGAGAACACTGAATACACTGTCAAACTGAACAATGCGATCAAAGATGCCTCCCTCTAATCTTTTCGCGAACTGCAAGAACGCAACGACGATTAAGTCCGCGTATGAAACTAAAAGGAGACAAAGTCAGCCGAGATCCTATCATCATCATACAATAGTCGCACCTGTGTGTCCCATGAAGTATGGGCCTTCTTCCTCCTTGAGGAGAGCTGCAACCTTCGCCAAATTTTCCAAACCATCGGTCCAGGCCTGCTCGCCGCCTCTCTCCGCCTCCAATTGATCCAACGTCATTCCAAACATCTTAGAGCGGGTATTGTTGAAGTACTCCGCCCCCTTTTCGCTCAGAATCAAGCGAGGAATGGGCGCTAAAATGACAGGTGTAAAGGCCGAGCTCGTCTCCGAAATCAAGCTCCGGATCAGAGGAAAGTATTTGGAGTCAAGATGTAATGATGGCTCAGGGTATCGCTTTTCCAGCTCTTGAACTATTTTTGCGCTCTCCATGGCATGCGCGCCGTCGGGGAACCGGATCGCCGGTATTGTGAACGGGAAAGACTGTTCCGAGTCGTTCGGCTCAAAGCCAGCGGCTTTGAGCGTAGGTGCAACGTCGGGATACTCCAGCCAGTCGGTCTTGTAGTCGATGCCCTTGTAGTTCAGAGCCAGCCGAGCTAGTCCGCATTAGCTCACGTGCATGGATGGCTATTGTGGCGGAGGTAGGGGATGGCAACTCTTCCACGGATTGAGTGACCAGCAGGCATTGCGGCCTTTGCTGGGGAGATCATATAGGGTTACGGGACTCATGTTTGCTTCTTTTGATGATTGTGAGAGATATTTGTTGCGTTTAGGTGAGGAAGCGTCTCCCTTAAAAGGTATTTGAACACCGCGATTTGCCGAGGAAACTTGACAAGATAAGACCAGCCGAGAGGGCGTGCGCCCTACGGTAAATTGATCCTTTTGCTTTGAAATCGGCGGTGTATCGTATTGACTAGCCGCTTGGCAAGCCACTCGGCTTCAAAGCGAGCAGGAGCATCAGTGGTATCATTCTTTGATGCGCGTATACGCTCTATAAATACCGTGTGACTGTTGACACTTTATCGCAAAGCTATTCTCTAGCTTGGATTCTTTGATCTCGGAAGACTTTCACCATCATGTCCCATCCGACAGGTCGCATTGCCAGTACGGGCATTGAACTCCTAACATGGGGAACGCCAAATGGTCATAAAGCAAGCATATTGCTTGAGGAGCTCAAGGAAAAGTATGGTCTGGAGTATACCTTCCAGGCCATCGACATCAACAAAAACATCCAAAAGGAGCCATGGTTCACAAAACTTGGACCGAATGGACGCATCCCTGTCATTGTTGATCATGATAATGATGGGTTCAGTGTACAAGAGGGGGCCGGTGAGTATCTCGATGACCTTTACGAAACTTCGGCTGAATTTTGTTTCTCTTAGCAATCTTGTCATACCTTACGCGCCATTTCGATCCAGAGAATCATTTTTGTTTCACAGATCCAAAGGATATTTCACGCACGGAGCAATGGATTTCGTGGCAGGTATGAGGGCTATGCTATTTCTTTGACCTGGGAGCTTTCTAAAAATCTTGTAGCATGGTGGTCTTGGCCCTATGCAAGGTCAGGCCAACCACTTCTACCGGTTTGCGAAAGAGCGCATTCCATACCCCACCCAACGTTACGTTGGCGAAACGGAGCGGCTCTACGGCATTCTCGACTCACATCTCAGTGGTCGTGATTATCTAGTCGGCCCAGGGTCTGGAAAATACAGTGTGGCCGATATCGCCAGCTTCGGTTGGGTCAATTTCTCATACATGGCAGGAGTCCGCCTGGAAGATTTTCCAAACCTGCAAAGGTGGTGGGCACGAATCGAGGCAAGACCAGCTGTCAGGAAAGGGACAAGCGTCCCATCCGAAAGCCAGAATGTGAATCGAAAATTCAAGGAGAGGCTCCAGTCACCGGAGTTTAAGGAACAAGAAGAGCATCTGAAAGATCTGTGTAGGGATGCAAAGGTACAATACGGTTATGTTTACAGCTCGCCATGAAGTAAGTAGAGCGCAAATGAGGCTTTGTGAGAAATATGAGAGACTGGAAATTCTTGAGGTTCCGTGATACTTGAATTTATCATTGCTGAAAAGAACTTGCCGATGAATTCGGCATCTTCGGCATGCACACTATTCGACACTTCTGCACAGCTTTAGTAACGGAAGTGTTATTAAACATATTCTTATCTTTGTTCGTAAGGTAGCACCTGTGATATGTCAATCATTTGGATAAAATTACCGATAGAAACATTGAATCGTATGCCGGGGGAGGGAAACTGACCCTTCCCCCAATCTGTGAGAGATTGCCGAGTCCAAGGCGGACTCTACAGTGAAGTGGCACCTTTTGACAAAATCCAATTGGTGCCCGATTAGCCATTGTCTTTATCATCAGCAATCAAACACTGGATCTAAAGACCTGGTCGGGCCGTGGCGTGGGATCCCGACGCCGCCGTGTTGACTATGTTCTATCTCTCATGCTGGGAAGGCATATTTAAACTTTCCAGTTGTTACCATTGCTACTCAATTCAATCCATCTCTTACTTCCGCGGGTCATCTGAAACAATGCATCTCAAGCGAGCTTGTTGTATTGCCCTTGCGGGGTGTTTAGCAGGAGCTCAGGCGGTGCCTTACACGAACCTCTCTGATTCCACGCAGACGAACTTGACGGTTGCACTCGTCCGAGCACCCCCACCAAATTGGCCACTACCACTCGCAAACAAGAACTGGACTGGCATTACCATTAACCTTACTGAGGCAGTCGACGCGGGTATCGGCTACGTCAACGAGGCGAAGTCTCACGGAGCCGGCTTGGTTTTATTTCCAGAACTATGGTTTCCAGGGTCAGTCTTTTCACAGCAATCGACCTTCTTCATTATACTAACGGATAAGTCAAGATTTCCAAAGGGCCGTGAAAGCAATCAGTGGAATGTGACGCACCTTGCGTCATACGTCGACAACTCGATGGTCGTTGGCGGCCCGGAATGGAATCGGTTAATCGCGGCCATTACGAACGCGGGGATTTGGGCAGGGTTGGCATTTGCCGAGAGAGCGGGTGACCGCATCTATATGGCTCAGTCATTGATCAGTCCATCGGGGGAGGTGGTCATCCACCGCCACAAACTAAGGCCTTCGGGTTCCGAGCGGGATATGTTCAGCGATGGGACCATCGACATGTTCAAAGTCATCAACATCGAAATTGGACGCATTGGCATGTTGGAATGTGCAGAGTAAGTTATATCATGAGTCTTTTGAGCACGATTGCTGATTGGTCTTTAAAGACATTGGTACCCAAGCATGACATTTCCGATGCAAGCGCAGAGAGAACGCCTACACATCGCCCCCTTCCCCTACGTTGTTGATGATGACGAGGCTAATGAATCACACTGGTTCAAGTCTCATATCATTACTCACGCCACAGCGCTGTATGCATTACTAAGTGGATCGTACGTCTTCGCACCAGCTGTCGGGTACTCATACATTCTGGACCCTACTACCGCGGTTGTTGCTGTAGTCAATGCCTCAGTCAGCATGACCGAACTCCCTATACTCTACCACACTTTGAATACCACGGGTTTCAATGATGCGCCAACGTACGACCCGAGCGCACAAGTATCGTGGGATGTGCTGCAGCAAATCAACTCCGCATTTCCGGACTACATTCCCCACGAACAAGGCAACCTTGTCCCGCACAGAGAGGTTTCGGCTGCGTGGTTGAAAACTGGCGAAATAGTCTGGTCAGAGTAGAAGGAATCAGGAGGTGAGGACTAAGTCCAGCTCCTAGCATGCGCAAGAGTATCCTCCATAGCCCAAATAGGTGGCTATCCGTGTTTGGTTACTGTCGGTTTCACTAGAAGTTGCGTAGGTGTTGGAAAAGGTCTAGATAGGTAGCACAGGAGAGCAAGGACAGCAGGGAGATTTTTGTGTTTTGCAGTTTGCATTTATGTGCAGTTATTCGAAAATTCCAACTCTCCAAATCAAGTTCATCTTCACACATGCTGTTGCTAGTTCTTGACACAAAGGAAAAAAAATGACACTTTTCTACCGGTTGTCGTATTCGACATGAAACCAAGGTACTGTTCCCCCGCCTCATGTTTTGTCCTTCTCGATTATCTCCAGCCTTGCGAGCGAATCCGGAAAGAAATAACCGGGTTGGCCTCTCAATTTTTTCTTGACCTCTCGCGCCGTAGAACGCCATGTTGCGGGTAATCATCGATCTCGCCCATCCCTGCGCCCAAGAATGCCATTTGCCTCGACTGCTGCGGAACGCTCCATCCTGCGAAAGCTTCGGCTCCACCCCCCTGGCACCAGCTCACTCGTCGACATCCATATCCTCCACACCCTTGCCGACGATGAGCTTCTGCTTCCTCTTCGCCTTGGGGACCTTGGCGCGGACGCGCGTCTTCTCCTCTTCCTCCTCGACCTCCTCGTCCATGTCCTCGAACTCCTCGTTCTCGACCTCCATGCTCTCGAGCTTCTGGCGCACGTGCTCGGGAATCTCGTCGCGCAGCTCCGGCGGCAGCAGGTGCTGGTTCTCCTCGACGAGCTTGCGGTCGGCGGCGAGCTGGCGCTCCTTGTTGCCCTTCATGCGCTCCTTGTAGAAGAGGCGCTCGCGGCGTTGCCGGACCTCCTCGACGCGCTGCATCGCC
Source organism: Lasiodiplodia theobromae (assembly GCF_012971845.1). Classification (NCBI taxonomy): domain Eukaryota; kingdom Fungi; phylum Ascomycota; class Dothideomycetes; order Botryosphaeriales; family Botryosphaeriaceae; genus Lasiodiplodia; species Lasiodiplodia theobromae. The sequence goes on from NW_023336544.1 coordinate 96,033, forward strand.
TGCAGCGTCTTGGCAACCAGGTCGCGGTTGTAACGGACGGGAACGTTCCTCCTAGCGGCGAAGGCGAGCGTGCTGTCGACTGTCATCTCCTTGCCGTGCGCCGCGCGGTAGCTCTTGGTCCAGGCCAGCTTCCTAGGGTTCCTCTTCATCTTGAAGTTCTTGTGGCACTTCGACCTGCAAAAACGGAACATCTTTGCATCTATAAATCCACAAAATTAGTAATCGATCAGAGTATCAAATGGGATATCATTGGCACAAGAGGCATTTTCAAAGCGGTTTTGCCCCTCCGGGAGCATCGTCTACGAGTCGGAGATCGAAGCGCGTAGGAATTTGCCTCGAATCTTGCTGGTCTGCATGCTCAGTTGCTGGTAATACGGTGGCGTTCTCGCTAGGCTCCGGGAAATTAACCATGCAATATCGACAGCAGAGAATTCTATGAAATTCTCCAGGAATAACGCTTTCGGGTTGATACGCAGTCCGGGTCCGTCAATGAGTCGTTCGTTATACTCTTCCCAATGTCGATGTGGCGAGCTCTTCCGACTGAGAGTCTTGAATGATATTCTCGGTAACAAACGGGAACCAGACGGGTCGAGTCGTACGTGAAGCTTTTGTTGTCCTTGTTGGAGGTACCCTGAAAATTCGTCCCGCGAGTGGCGGTGAATTTGGACGTCCGCTTTGAAATACCCTCTTGTGCCAATGTATTTTTCCTCAATGCATAAAAGTGAACGTACCGTTGCGCACGAAAGTGATACCCTTGCTAGGGTAGCAGGGGCCTATATTGGATGTCAGTCTCTCGTTTTTCTTCAGTATTTCGTGCATAGCTTTGTATCAACGAGCCCTCCAGCCAAGAAGAGCAAGCTGCGAATCGAGGGGGGTATATGTAAGGTGCGTGGCGTAAAGCGAACGTCGGGCAAGACATACGAGAGCAGAAATGGCAACTGTATTCCGGTCAGTACATTATCCCTGGCTTTTAGAAAGAAGAGACGTACGTTTCGATCCTCATGGTGCCGATAAATTTACGATCTCAAAGTTCGAGGCGTTTTCTGCTGCCTTTGGGCAGGTGTTCGGTTGCGCTTTGGGTGAGCGCAGAGTAGCAGGGCCTTTTCCTGCTTGGTACGGGGAGCGTTTGAGGTGTCCGGAGCGAGCGCAGGGCGGGGAAGCGCAAGTCGGCGGGCGGAGGTGGTGCAGGACGCGGCGGCAAGGAAGTTTCCCAACGCTCTGCAAACGCCAAGATATGGAAATTTTCGCACGGACCACCTCGGTCATCTTTGCCGCTCTCCTCCGACGCCTTCGTCCGCAGTCTTCGACGCCTTCTTCGACGCCGCGACATCGCCGCATTCAATCCTCTGGTCGTTTTCATACTCTACAATGGCGTCTGCGCTTGCGATTGGCTTCGGTGTGGCTGCTGCCGCCTTCTTCGTGCGTGGACCCGTCATCGCAACAGCCTCTTCCGGTAGACTAACATTTCGCAGGGCAGGGCTGGTCTTGTCGCTCTCCGCCGACACCGTGGCGGAACGAATGCGCTGGGTCGCGCGTTCTACAAGGGTGGATTTGAGCCCAAGATGAACAGGAGGGAGGCTGCTCTCATCCTCGAGCTCCCGTAAGTATGCCCAGGCACATGCAAGACGTCATGCTAAGAACCGTCACAGTGAGAGAGGCCTCTCCAAGGAGCTCATCCGCAAGAAGCACAGGCAGCTCATGCTGCTGAACCACCCTGATCGCGGCGGAAGCCCGTACCTCGCCACAAAGGTTAACGAGGCGAAGGAGTTCTTGGAGAACAACCGCACATAAAATATTTAAAAGGGCAGGATGTGTATGATATCAGGTGCGGACACTTAAAAGGGTCACAGCGCGGCGTTTTGGAGGCTTCGTGTGCATGTTTGGCGTTATGGGATCACCACTCGATGTTGCGATGGATTGTGAGCCTGCTGAGCCACAACGGCTATCATCGTATGCAGTCTCGCCATGCTACGTGAACAGCTGCTGAGACATATTTACATGTGCGAGGCCTCTCTTGTTTATGAATAGAAATCAGAGGAACGGATGAAGGCGCGAACATTTGACCTCAGAATTGAGTGAATGCTTGCACTTTTTCTGCTGCTTTTCTTTTCTCGTTCATCTAAAGAGGAGTATCGCAGCCGAGGGCTAGCGTGAATGTTTTTTGTTCATGACATGAGTAGCTGAAGCTATCATCCGGACGTAAATGTAGAATCACACATTCACGTCCGAACGATAGCTTCAGTTACCCACATATGTTGTTCTAAAGAGAGAGAAAAGAAAGCAAAGTGAGGGCGTGACTAAGGCCACAGGGTCTCCCGCGGCTTCCCATCATGTCCTATGCTTCCAAATTAGGATTAGCCTACTTTGCCGGTATTTACTGCCACCCACCGTATTCTCTATCATCCTTTCGCATTACTTGATCACCTCCCCAAACCGTTGCGACGTCAGCCTTAGACAATCGGACCACTATGCTTTGCTAACTAAGCACTGTGTCCTTTCACGATACCATCATGGGCCGCACTAACACCACCTCAACGAACCGCTTGGAAAGCGAAAGTGCAATCGGGCGATCCATTAAAGTACGACTTCCCTCATGGATGACATTGGCCAGGCTGACTTTCCCGCTAGATGGCTCCGCCCCGCCTGGACCAGTTTCCATCAGAGCTGATTGATGCCATTGCGTCGTTCCTGGATGAAGAGGACCTTCTCACAATCCGCTTTGTCTGTCACGCACTTAGAAGTGGATCAGAGTCGCTTTTCGGAAGGACTTACTTCACTTCAAGGACTACGTCACTCGACCTTGATGACCTTCACTCCCTCTCGGAAGTTTCGAGGCACCCAAAGTTCAGCGGTCATACCAAAGAGCTCGGCATCGATATTGAACTTCTTGCTAGATCCTCATCTCCATGCCCACTCGATATTTTCGAACGATTGATCGGTAGCGCTGAACACAAGATCTTCCGCGACCCGCATAACAAACCCCTTCAAGATTACCGTAACGAGTTACGCAAGATCTCTGAATCTCAAAAATTTGCCGATCGTGTGGGTCTACAAACTGCGGTCCTCACTTTGATCCTACGCAACCTTCCGGCCTTGACAGACATCCAAATGTATCGCGGCGTCAACGCCTCCTTCCATAAGAAGGTTGCAAAGGGTTGGTATCATTCGGGGATGCATAAACTAGCGGCAAACGTGCCTCTCGCTCTGTCCAAGATGTTCGATTATACCTCTGGAGTCGACAAGGTCCTTACCGCCATAAGCGTTAGTATGAAGCCACTCATATCTCTCGCCATCGACTCTTTCGATCCGGGCTCGAGTGCCGTCCCTGACCACTTGCCAACAGCCCTCAACTACAGTCTGAATTCTGTAAAGTTTCTCGACCTCTGACTAACCGACCGGACAATTCACACAGAACGAGAAGAGGTGGCTCGGCTCTTAAGTTATCTCGTTGCCATGCCAAAGCTCGAACATCTTCAACTTAGGTACGGTGGCTTGGGGGGATTTGCGATTGAGCGCATTGGTGCTCGTATCCTCTGGCCTAATCTTACACAACTCGAACTGCACGATTTCATGTGTACTGAAGAAGACTTTCACAACTTCATACGAAAGCATGCGAACACCCTTCGGCACATTGAGTTCGGCAATTGCTTGTTACAGCCAGGGAATTGGCGCCCTATATTCTTCTCAATACTCAACGCAGGACGGGCACAGGTGCTGGAAGTCTGGGGATGTCAGCCATTCTCATATCATGACTCCGAGCAGTGGGTAGAGTTTGAAGCAGAGGGAACACCGGCCGAAGTCTCGGCAGAACTTTCAGCGTTTCTCGAAGAGCTCCCGCAGTTCTAAAACGATGCTCAAAGAAATCGGCGGTGGCCTTATTGAAAGTTTACAGACGGATGTTGCGGCCGAAGGTTGACGCAAAGAACAGCAGGATCCTCGGCTCAAGGGTAAATATGCCTCAGCTGTGCTTTTTGTTGAAGATCGTCCGGACAATATTAACTCTACATTCACACCCGGATGATGGCTTCAACTACCATACCCCTCTATTATGAACAGCAGACATGGGGCATTCTTAATAACTACGCTAGGAGAGAACAGGCGCGAAAATATTGTTGTACAAGATGAAGAAGTTTCAAATCAATAATGCTACGAGCAGCCACAATCTGCCTTTCCATGATGCTGAAAGTCGTGAACGGCGCTGCTGACTATATCTTCCACCTTCTCCTGCCCCAAACCCAAGACGTCATTCGCGCTCTTCGTCTTGAACGAATCCACAGCGCCCAGAGAAGTATCGTACAACACGCTCCTCTCCATCAAAGCGATGCCAGCGTCCGGGAAGCCTCTCTGCAAGCACTTCTCACCCTCCTTGACGCACTCCTCGACGGCGACCTTGCCGACGCTCCACTCCTTCCCGGTGGCCTTCTGCAAACACTCGACGACCTCGTCGGCGGTGGTGACGCAACCCGCAGCATAAAGATAACTATTCTTAACCGAATCCCAGCGCTCGACGACGCGCGCGACCAAACGCCCAATCCAAGCCAGAGAAGAAACCGCAAACGCCTCGCCGCCCGACCCGTGGTACACCGTGGCGCTCTGCCACTTGACGTCGAAACCCAGATCCTCCAGCTTCTCGCCGAGAAGCGTCCCCGCCGCGACCGCGACCCAGGAGAAGGGGTCGTGGAAGCCGCCGCTCGTCTGCACCTCCATCTCCTGCTCCTCCGCCGCGTGACTGTGACCGTGACCATGATCGTCGTGTGCGCAACAACCTCCGTTCGTACAAGAAGAGCCGTTGCTGGTTGGTGCTGGCTCGCTCCCCTCGCTCTCCATAGCCCGCAGAAACTTGATCAAACGCGCGCGCTCGGCGTGCGGCGGCAGCCGCGCCTGCACGCCCTCGTTCAGCGAGTCGGCGCCAAATTCGGCGGGCACGAAGCGCGGCACGCGGGCCTGCACGGCGGCGTTGACGAGGCGCGTCTGCGCGGCGTAGTTGCCGCCGGCCTCGGTGCTGATGACGAGATCTTGGCCGGCGAGGGCGGCGCGCAGGCTGGCGGGCGAGGAGAGGTCGGCGGTCAGGTGGCGCACGTGATCATGGTCATGGTCGTGTTGTTGGTGGGAGGAGGAGGAGGTGGAAGTTGAGGACGGCGGCGATTGGGTAGGGGAAGAAGTTAAGAGGGTGAGCTGGCGCGAGGGGTCGAGCTCGCGGAGGGCGTGGAGGATGGGCTGGGCGAAGATTGTGTCCTGTTTGGGAAATATTAGCATTGGAGTGGTGTGAGGGCTGGGAGGGAAAACAAAACATACTCCGACGACGGTGATGTTACGGATGGCGAGCCCAGAGTGGGCGCCGTCAGGGTGAACCATTGCGAAAGGCCGTGTTCGCGGAGCTGCTGGTCGCGGCGGCGCTGGATCTGCAAGTAGGCGTACATGTTGATGGTGGTGAATTTATATGCGGCGGGTAAAAGGAAGCTACGAGTGGGGTAAGGCTGGTGCTATATCGAATGTGACTGTGGCTGTCTGATGATGGGCGGCGGCATTGTGGGCCAGGCCGGCGGTTTTTATAGCGGACATTTGGGCATCTGGCAGTGAGGCTGATGCGGCTCAAGCTGGGAATATTTTTGGCGTGAGACAGGAGGGAGAGTTTCGGAGTGGCATAGTCGTGGCCAGGTCAAGAGACCGTGAGGTGAGATTCGGGAAGACTCGGGGGGCACGCCCCATCTTTCATCAACCGCCCACGCTCTCCTGGCCACCCACGTACTCCCAACGCTCTATCTCCAGCCACCCAGCGACGTCTCTGATGCACAGCTGCCATCAGCGCCCTCCGTATCTCGCGTCTGCCTTGGGCGCCTGCGACACCGGTGGCGAGACTCGAGCGGTGTTGGGCTGATGCGTGGCATCTTTCTCTCTGCGCTGTGTCTGCGCAATGCAAGGGCGAAATTGCGCCTGCATGCTCGAGCCCACGACATCCAGAACCGGTTTCGATTCTTTCAATGCGCCCGATCATGCGACAGAGCACAGCTGCGCTGTGCCCCCAGATGCCCCCAGGGCTGGCCGACTCTGGACGCGGAGTGGTGGCAATAATTCGGGACAGCCGGTGAAAGCGCCTGAGGCTGACGAAGGCCCGTTTCGAAAGTGGATTTCGGACGTAAGTGTTTGGATTTTTCGCTCTTCACCTTTTCCTGTCCATTGCCGTTGCTTCTTCTGGCTCGGAGAAAGTCGGCTCCCCTTTGTTTCGCCACTTTCCGCGTGTGAAAAGCAAAATTTGTGCCTGGAAAGACTCCGGTGTCGTCGAGTTGATCTCCAAGATCCGTGGGATCTCCCTCCGATTCGGCGCCACAAGCCCAGTGGCTGTTCAGTTGGCACGTGGGGGATCCGGATTCGGAGCCTTCTGCAGCGGCAGACTATCCGGCGCATATGCCTTAGGCATTCATACCCGAGACCCGAATGCAGCAATCGAGACGACTGCTTGAACGAACACAAGCCTTACCTTCAACTATGACGTCTTCCGCTGGGTTTTCACTGTCATCGAGATTTCTCTGTTTGTCACTCTTCTTCCTGTTTTAGTATTGTTGCAGTCGCCAAAGGCTCGGATTGCTACCCCTGAGCATTTGAGCCCGTGGAGCTTATGGAGTTGCTGTCTGTCACTCGTCCACTGGCTCTTGTTTTCCGTGCCGTCATCCGGATCAGAAGCGGCTTTGGCGTTTTGGCTGTCGCCAAAAGGCCCCACCTGCTGGTTCTGTCATGCTTGGGTTACAGACGACGCCACTTTGACGACAATTGAATACCGACTGCAGATGGTTACCCCACCATACGAGCTTCGATTCTCGGGTGGCGCTACCAGTATGGAAAGTGTGGGAGAAAAGATGGCTGACGGACGGCATCCTGAGAATTCCATCGGCGGCCGTGACCCGCTCGTCGATGCTCAGTGCGGAAGGCGACAAGAGTGAAGCGATTGTGAGTACGAATGGTGCGATACCGCCGGTTCATTTACACGACAGAGGCCCGCACGCCAAGAGCAGGATTTAAACGGCTCGGCCAAGGATTCTTGCAGGGGACCGCATCATGCGCCTCTCAACAGCCGCGGCTTGGTTACCTTTTCTCCGGCCGTTTGCTGGTGCTCAACCAATCGTTCTGGAACATAAACAACATCCTTCTAGCTGCGCGATTCACGACATGGTTGGCGCAAACGCATGGTTGTGCCGGAAGCTTGCTCGCATTAGCTCGAATGCTTGGTCGTTCCGGCGACGCCTCCGGCCATGCAGCCCTCAGTGGATGCGGTGGGATGGAAGTTTCTTCTTTGGCTCTGTGTCTGAGTGGCTCATGACAAGCCTCGTAGCTCGCCATCGCGAGCGGGGTGGGCATGCAAGCCAACACGATGGCTGCTAATTCGCGTCAGGCGTTCACAGCTTATCTGAGCCCCCACCCACACCGAACCTGCATCTATATAGATATACCAAGGTCTTGTCGCACTGCGTCGCCACCAACGGCAGGCGTTTGCCATGGCGCCGCCACTAAAGCCAAGACGCGCCAAGCTCCCCAGAGCCTCTCCGCCTTCCTCTTTCCGCCCCAGCGCATCTGCCTCCCCTCTCGACCAAGACCGCCCATGTGCAACAGCTCCGTGTGTCCTGACGCTCTCCCGCTCATAGCCGCACCCAATACGACCCTGCCGTCCAATCACCATGCGCAAAATGCCTATCGCGTTCGGCCTCGAGATGCAAGGATTGTTGGAGCAGAACACGGTACCAACTTAGGCCGAATGAGGAAGGCACAACCACCTGCTTGGGTGGGTTCGAAAAGGCGGGCTCTGGGGAAGCTCCAGTGCGGATGTGCCAGCATATATAAGGCGAAAATACTCCCTCAAACTTGCTCGCCAGCACCCCGCTTTCCTCCAAGTGTGCATCCCACATCATGCAGCTCCTCAGCACTATCGGCTTGGCCGCCCTCGCTGGCGTTGCCTCCTCCAAGGAACTGCCCCAGGATACCGCAAGGGCCGCAGAGCTGTATGACTCGGGCATTATTCACCAGCGCATCATGAACAACAAGCACGTACGTTTCCCCTGACACTTCCATGCACTGGGCCCAGGCTGACGACCATCCTAGTCTTGGTGGGACAAGCAGAGGGCCGCCGGTGCGTTCGAGTCTTCGCAGTACCCGGAGCTCTCGAACGTTCCCTGCGTGGATGGTGTCGCTGTTGGCATTCAGGGCGATGCCAACAACACCTTCCGCTGCAACAACCTGGACCTGGTCCACTTCCTGAGCCACGCCGACCTTGGTAGCGAGCTCGGTGAGGGCTCCTCCTCGTGGGGCTGGACTTCGGACGATGGCCGTGAGTTCATCGCCATTGGCCAGAGTGATGGTGCTGCTTTCGCCGAGATCTCGCCCGAGGGCAAGCTCATCTACCTTGGCCGTCTGCCTCAGTACTCGGTCCCCGCCATCTGGCGTGAGATCCGTGCCTACAAGAACTACATGGTTATTGGATCTGAGGCTGTGGGCCACAACATCCAGATCTTCGACATGACCAAGGTTAGTTTACACCATCTGCATGTCATCCTATCTCGGCAGGTACTGACGGATTCGTCTTAGCTCCTGGATGTTGATCCCGCCAACCCGGTTACCTTCAACAACGAGGACGATCTTACCGGCCTCTACACCGGCCTTCCCGTTGGCCGCACCCACAACGTCGTCATCAATGAGGAGACCAACTGGGCCTATGCCGTTGGTGCTGCTCCGAGAACCAACACGACCTGTGCTGCTGGTCTCATCTTCATCGATCTGACTGACCCCTCCAACCCCGTCAGCCCTGGTTGCGACCCCCAGGATGGCTACGTCCACGATGCTCAGTGCGTCATCTACCACGGTCCCGACACCAAGTACGAGGGCCGTGAGATCTGCTACGGCTACAACGAGGACACGCTCACCATCTACGACGTGACCGAGAAGCCCAACTCCAAGGTCATCTCGCGCACCTCGTACCAGGGCGCGTCGTACACGCACCAGGGCTGGCTGCTGGACAAGGAGTGGCAGGAGTTCCTGATCCTCGACGACGAGTACGACGAGTACGACCAGGTCGAGCCCGCTGCTGACGGCTACTTCGTCACGTACATCTGGAACATCTCGTCGCTCGAGGCGCCCAAGCAGACGGGCATCTACAAGAGCGAGCACTACGGCATCGACCACAACCAGTACATCATCAACGGCAAGGCCTACCAGTCCAACTACGGCGCCGGCTTCCACATCATCGACGTCTCCTCCATCCCCACGGACCCCACCGGTGCCGGCGTCAAGGAGGTCGCCTTCTTCGACATCTACCCCGAGGACGACGCCCTGCCCAACGGCGGCATCATCGAGTTCGTCGGCAGCTGGAGCAGCTACGCTTACTTCAAGAGCGGCTACTACTTCGTCAACACCATCGAGCGCGGCGCCTTCGTGCTGAAGGACTCGTCCAAGTAGAGAGGGGCAGACGCGAGCTAGAGCCTTTTTTGTTGTTGTTTGACTCTGGAACGGTGTTTCGGAATTGGATATGAGAAGGGGGGGTTGCTGGAAAAATTTATATAGACATATGAGCTGTGAACAATTGTTGTCCAGCTCTTTAGCCAGCGGTAATTCGTGCGGCTAATGATGAATCGCTTTTCTAAGCTAGTCTTGCTCGCTTGCGCGCACTTGGTGAAATGAGATCCGAGGCGAGGATACTAGAAGCTATGAGTGCTCGCTAAAACCTCGACGCCGGGTAGCACGTGGCTATCCACACGGACTATTAGAGACAGGTAAAGCCCGGGGACGGCGCCACAACGCCACGATTTACGGTCTGTGTTAGACAAGACAAAGAAAATAAAAAAAAGGAGCAAAGAAAGAAAAGCAGCTCTAACTCTCCAACCACGTAGAAGGAGGCCAGCTCCGTCTCTTTCTAGGAGCTGATCTTTAGACAATGGAGAAGAGGCAAGAATCCCAGTCGATGATGATGATGATGATGCCTGCTGCGGTGCCCGGCCCGATTGCGGGAACGGAGATTGGCTGGAGAGTCCGAGCCCTGTGATCTGCATGCTGCCAGACCACCTTCCTTAAAAAGGGGTAATCGACGGGGGTGTGCCTGAGCTTTTTGGAAGCTTGAGCCCCGTCTCCTCCCCGCCAAGCCCTGTAAGCGGCCAACGCCAAGAAATATCCCGTCCGCCGAAGAGCGGAGAGACGGTTCGGCCGCGTCTGCTTGCGTCTGTTCCCTGTGGTCGTGCGTTGCGCTTGGGAACGAGGGGGAGAAGAGCGTACATAATAGTGGGTACAGGTGAGAGCGGTGACTGGGGGATGGAGAGAGGAAGGGTTGCCTGCTGCTGCCTGCTTTGTTGCGACTGTTGGTCATGCCGGATGTACTGTACCGAGTGCCAACGCAGACGTCGGCCGCGGAGATCGGTTGTTTTGCTGAGCAATCTACATGTCTCTCGAGGTTGCCTGGTAGTGAACCCCCACTTCATTCAATTTTCCTTTGTCTTTCTCTCCTGCACTCCACTCTCGTGTGTGTTCATTGCGGTCGCGGAGAGGTTTACGTACTGAAGGCGGTCGGAGAGATTGTGATGGCTGGAGTTCTTGAAGATCCAGGGACCGTGAGGATTCGGAGAGATGATTTAGACTTAATTCGAACACCACCGATAGACGAGAAGGGTTCTTCTGCCGAGATACGCGCGCCACCGGCCCGACGCTGAGGAAGAGGCTAGCCTTGATCAAGGCACGGCTGTCCGTCTCAAAGCCACACTTGATCAATGCTACTTGAGATATCACTAATCTCCACTTGACCAGAGAAGACCGAACTCTGCTGTTGTCGACAAAAGGGTACCGGAGCCACCGAGTACCGGCATTTACCCTCATTGAGGGGAAGCGGGGGAGCCCATCTCAGCATGCACTTGGACGACGAGCGCTGGATCGGGGGAAAAGCAAGCAAGTGACGAGCATTCGGAGATCGGCATGCCGACAGACTGGCCCACCAGCGGCCCCCGCGCCCGGGCAATAACTAGCGTGGGCTAGCTTAATGCTGGGTTCGGCGTCACGTCAGTCACTTTCCCGACTCTGATAGCCCTTATCGGCGCAGCGACCAAAAGGCGGGCCTGCCCTTTGATGAGCCTGGGACAACAGAGCTGAGGTTTTTGGACTATGATTGCCGAAGAAAGAACCAAATTGCCGCTCCAAAAGAGCCGGCCCGTCGACACGGAGGACCGAGAGCAAAGAGAACAGCTGATGATTAGCTACTGGAGGGGTACTCAAGCTTGGCATGCAGTCCCCGCGCTGCCTCTTCGAGTAGTGATTCGTCGCCGCTCATGTGCTTGGCGTCAGGCGGGCTGAACCCTAGTGGTGCTTGTGGACCCCGCCCTCGTCGGTTGAGGCGGCGTGATGTCTGTTGTTTGGCACAAAGAGGCGGTGGCGCTTTCTAATCCCCGATTGGAGCTGAACGGGCCTGCATTATAGGTGTTGGAAATAGCGCAATATGGGCTTTTCAGGTGACTATGGTGGAGAACCTCTGCGCCCCAGTCTCAATTGGTGTGTAGATGTTGGGGCGCCTTACCGAAATTTGATGGAGAGCCCACCTTTAATCGTTCTTGCAGAGGACGGACTGTGGGGGATACGGAAGCTGAGAAACAGGGGAAGAGATCCGGAGAATACTTAAGTCTAGTACTTTCCTTGTGCATGGGGGATGTACCTGCGTCATTCAACTCTGCAGCAGTCCACTGTTTTCTTGCTCCGATCTTCTTATCATTTGGTGTTGAGATAAACCCCACTTCCTAAAGGCTTCGACATCAACCATCATGCGTGTCTCTCCATTCCTCCCTCTTCTGCCCTTGGCAACAGCGGCACCTCTGCTTGCTCCCAGAGAAGATGCCGAAGTTATCCCCGGAAAATATATTGTCGTTCTGAAGCCCGAGGCTGAGGAGTCAGCCTTCTCAAGTCTGCTCGACCTGTTCGACAACGCGGCAGACCATGTCTACAACATTGGTACATTCAAGGGTGCAGCTGGCAGCTTGACTGATGCTCTATTAAAGACGGTGCAGAACCTGGATTCGGTAAGTATTCCAGACGGGCAGTTCGATTAAACTGCAAAGTCTCTTTTTAAAAACCATGAGCCTTAGCTAGTGGGATATTGTATGAGAGTTTCCATTGGCTAACAACTTACTCAAGGTTGCGTACATCGAGCCAAACACTGTTGTCCACACCGCTGCTGTCACTCAATCCAATGCTCCCTGGGGTCTCGGCAGGATATCGCACCGCGAGACGGGCTCCACTGAATACGTCTACGACGAGTCCGCTGGAGAAGACACCTGCTCTTTCATCATCGACACGGGCATTTATGTCGACCACCCGGAATTCGAAGGTCGTGCAACCTTCCTCGAGGACTTCTCTGGCGAGAACAAGAAGGAGGATGGCAACGGCCATGGAACTCACGTCGCTGGCACGGTCGGCAGCAAGAGCTACGGTGTAGCCAAGAAGACGTCTCTCTTCGCCGTTAAGGTGCTTGGCGCAGATGGCTCGGGTGAGAGCTCGGGCGTGATCGCTGGAATTGAGTTCGCGGCCAAGAACGCCACGGAGCGTGAGCAGGCAGGACAGTGTAAGAAGGGCTCTGTTGCGAACATGAGTTTGGGCGGCATCTACAACACGGCGCAGAAGGACGCAGTCAAGGCGGCGATCGACGCTGGTCTATTCATGGCAGTCGCTGCGGGTAACGACGGATTGCCGACGCTCTTTTTCAGCCCGGCCAACGAACCTTCAGCCTGCACGGTCGGCGCCACGGACAAGGACGACAATTTGGCTTCGTTCAGCAACTGGGGCTCCCTGGTCGATATTCTGGCGCCGGGCGTTGACATTGAGTCGACGTGGAACAATGGATCAACGGTAAGCTGACATTCAGCCAGTCTCAGCCTGACTGTCAACTGACGTGACGCAGAACATAATCTCCGGAACCTCGATGGCCACTCCTCACATCACCGGCCTTGGAGCGTATCTCCTGGGTCTCGAGGAGCGCCGTGCCCCGCAAGCTTTGTGCGAACGCATCCAGGAGCTGTCTTCCAAGGACAACATTACGATGTCGGCAGTAGCGGGATTGGCGACGAAGAACTACCTTGCGTTCAACGGCATTAGTGCTCAGTGACGGGTCGAATGAATGAAAACGGGAGCAATTGGCAGAACGAGTGTTCTTGTCATCCGGATGCGTGCCGAAAGTGGCAGCATGTGGGAGAAAAGCAACGGACGCCAAGGTCGGCTAGGGAATGGCAGCTTAATGGAAAACAAGAGAGGACGGGCAACAGTGGTTCTTTTCTTCCCCTAATTCCGGAAGGGTCCCCTTTCGAGGAGATGAGGACCGGCGGGGCCGATGGTGTTCCGTAATGGAGACAGCTGGATAGGGATTGGATTTACGGCAAGTAGCAGAGCTTGTAATGACGATGACGATACGGGACGTGCCAAGCGTGGTTGCATGACGACGGAGTGAGAATTCGGAAGAGGTGCGGTGTTGAGGGTGGTAAGCGAGCGGGTACAATGAATCAGAAACGCATATTTTCCAGAAGCCAGGAGGACTCTTGGGCGGATGCGTTCGCATGCTGAAACCGAAGGGCTGCTTATCTGCACGCCTGAGGGAGCGTCGCTCGCGGCCAGGACGGTGGCGGTTGGCTCCGTGTCGCTCTCAGCTGACGGCAGCAAGGGCAACGCGCAGCGAGGCTGTGAACAAGGCGAGCAGGCATGGGACCCCGCGTTGGCGTTTCGTGTTTCCGAAGCCAAAGGGACGCGGTGCACGCCAATTTGACGGGCTAGGACTCCTTTTCGCGCAGGCGGCGCCCGTTACAACCCTTTTCGCGAAGATCGCAGGCCCGAAGCAGAGACGCTTGTGTTTGATCGCCGCTGGCACGTGTTTCTGTGCGCTCCCTGGTGAGCGATGCAGACGTCATCACCCGCTGCCCGTCGCCAGCCGGCCGCCGTCTCGGGTCGCCAGGGCTGACGGCGCGCCTTCAGTGGTGCGGGAGAGCGGCAGGATGGCTGGCGGCGGGGCGGGACCGCCTGCCGGGCTTGCGCGTCGTATCGTGCAGACAGCTGTCAGCCGCGCTGCGTGCTGAGAGGTGGAAGCGGCGGAAGCGCAAGAACAGGGAACGAGCAGTGAGGATGAGGCCATTTCGGCGGCTGCGGGGCGCTGCCAGCCAGCTTCACGCGCCGGGCGGACGGTGCGCGCTAGATCCGCTCTGCTCTCCCGCCGACGCGCCCAAAACTCTCGCTGCCAGCGCATGTGCCCTCATTTCACAAGCTATGACTCGCCGGTTCGCGCTGCAAACGGGCCCTGCATGGTGTTGGGGTACCATCCGCGCCGCCATCCCTGCTCGCTCCGTCAGAGGTGATGTGCGCGCACCACACCCAGCGAGCCCGTCCTCCTACCGAGTCGCGGTGCCACTTAGTTACCGCCGTACGAGCTCCCCATTCGCAAGAGGCTAGGGAGACGAACCTGCTGCCGATCACCGTCCCGCCCCCTCTCAAATAATAAGAATGCGCCTCCCAGGTCCCTCCCGCGGCCGTCTCCCGGCACCTTGCCGCTGCTGCTAATAACTTGCGTCAGAGGGTGTCTTGAAGTTGACCAAACACCAATCCTCGTCCCACCGACCGCCTCTCCTTCCCCAGCCTTTCCTAGTTTCAGATTCCATGGGTCTTCGTATTTAAAGCTTTCCTGAAGAGCGTTGGATTATTTTTTCCCTTACAGTCATTTGATATGCTGTCATCAGCCTCGCGCCCCCGGCCGCCGCTTTTCATTGCCGTCGCCGCTTCGCTTCTCCTCCTTTTCCTATCGTGGTCGCACCTGGGACTCGCCCGCCAGAATGCTCTGAACGCCGACTTCGTCCCCGAGACGGTCCAGCTGGATCAAAATTTTGGCAAGCCCGCGCATCCCGAAGGCTTGACCGAGCAGCCGCAGAAGCCCGAGGCCGACACGGGCAAGCTGCCCTGCGCCAACCTCCCCGGAAGCGAGGATGTCTTTGTCGTCATGAAGACCAGCGCCACCGAGGTGCACGAGAAGCTGCCGACACACTTGCAGACAACTTTCCGCTGCATTCCGAAGTTCGCCATTTTCTCCGACTATGAGGAGGAGGTCCAGGGCCACAAGGTGTACGACGTTCTCGACGAGGTGAATGAGGATCTTAGGAAGACGCACCCGGATTTCAGCTTGTACAGGCAGCTGCACGACTACAAGAGCAAGGGCAAGGACATCACTGAGCTCGCCGACATTGTAGAGCGCCAGGGCGTGAAGCTGGACAAGTGGAAATTCCTACCGCTTATGGAGAAGGCCCTGAGAGCTCAGCCGGAAGCCAAGTTCTACTTTTTCATGGAGGCCGACACTTACATCATCTGGTCAAACCTTCTCCGATGGCTCTCCTTCTTTGAGCCCGAGAAGCCGCTCTACGTCGGCGGTCAAAACTGGATGCTGGACAAGCAGTTCGCCTCGGGCGGCTCGGGTATCATTCTGTCCAAGAACGCCCTTGAGCGGGTGGTGGCGCAGCGGAGGAACAACCTCGAGACCTTTGACAAGCTGACTGCGGCCGACTATGCCGGCGATGTTGTGTTGGCGAGGGCGATGGAGACTGTCGCGGTCCCATTGACGGGTGCCTTCCCCATCATCCAAGGAGAGAACCCGTACACGCTGGACTACACCAAGAACCATTGGTGCTACCCCGTGGTGTCTTACCACCATATGAAGCCCGAGTGGACCAAGGCCATGTGGGACTTTGAACAGAGCTGGATGAATCAGGGTGTAAGTTCACCGCTCCTTTCCCCTTCTTGACCCACGCACGCGCAAGCACGTCGACGACGATCCCCCGTCCCCAGCGAATATTCGAGATGTGACGTCTAACGCTCGACCTTGCAGACTGACCGCCCGACGCTCCGTCACCGCGACGTGTTCGCGCATGTCGTAGCTCCGCAGATCTCGGGCGAGAAGGACAACTGGGACAACCTGTCGGACGATTACGAGGAGACGCCGCTAGAATATTCCCTGCAGGGGTGCCGCGAGGCATGCGCGCAGCGGGTAGACTGCGTGCAGTACCTGTCCTCGCCCGGCCGGTGTCAGACAGGAAAGGTGATACGTCTCGGCCAAGCCGGGTCGGAGAGGGACCCGGTCAACCTTGGCCAAGACACGACCAGTGGTTGGGTCGTCGACCGCATCAATGCCTTCATTCAGAGTGTCGAGCCGTGCCAGCAGGATAACTGGATCACGACGCCCGCCACCATGCAATAAGGAAAAAAAGAGAAAAAGAAAAAGGAAAAAGGGATGATTTACCGTTTCTCTTCTTCGAAAAGTAACATTACGAGCATCATCTTTTACTTGCATCTGATGCCGAGGAGTCGTTTTAGAAGGAAAGAAGGAGTACACGGCGCATAACGCATAATCGCTCTTGATACCAAGCGGGTGGGAATCATTTTTGTCTTTCCGTTTTCGCATACAAGGGTATATCCTAGCATCTTTTTCGACGCTGCATCAGAGGGCGTCTGAGAACAGTTTCTTCGAGAGTTTCAAGTCGGATGATGTGATGTACCGACGTGCATGCAGACGTCATGTAGATCGCTCTCGATTGTTGGTTCCGACCTGCCGCCCCTAAGAATAAACCATCTCCGCATAATCGATCTTAGGGACCCGGCGATGCTGCAAGCGCTCGCTTGGAGCGGGAAGAAGCGTGGCGCCGAATCGGAGGAGCGCCCGCAACACCACGTTGAACGCAGCCGACTGGTCAGTTGGAAGCTGATTAATCCTTCCCGGTTCGACGGCAGGTAGCGCCACTCCTCAAACGAAGGAATACATGTGTGGCGAAAACGGGTCGTTGTGACAACGGTGGTGGGCGGCGTTTGAGATCTCGGTTGCTATCACGTCGGGCTCGCCGATGGTGTTTTGCTGTGTCGGTCGTTGCGACAGCGTCTCGAGGTCGGCGGTGCTTCAATGTGGATGAGGATAAGCGTTTTGGCTGCGGGGGGTTGCTCAGGTAGGCATGGCGGTTGGCCGGATTGGTAGCTAGAGCGGCTCGGACGGCATCAACGTCTTTTCAACAGGCTTCTTCGCCTCCGCATGAAGGCATCAACGAGTCCTGCATGAGCGAGAAAGGCGGAGGCGACATGGCGATGAGCAGCCGGCAAACTTGCCATCGGCGATCTGGGAATCCTGGACGCCTGGGAATACCCCACAGCATGGGTAGTTGGGAGTGTGAAGATCCACCACGTCGCACAATGTGCATCATCATCAAACCACCGCTGGAGGAGTGACAGTCTGTGCCGGCACGAGTTCCGGTCAAAAAATAGAAAATTCCCCAGTCGTGGCATCGGCATCGCCGCGGTCGGAGCTGAAGTTGTTCTAGCGCAGTGCCACAGCCGCAGCCTGCAGGCGGGCGAACCCTGTTCTCTGCCCACCTCTGCGAGCCCTACGCATATTGACCTGCGTCGTCTTGGCGCGCTTATCTCGACGCATAGAGTGGGCATCTTAATGCGTCACTTGCTGGGAATGTTGTCGCTGTCGCCGGTGCGTCTTCCCTTTGCGGCGTGTCTGCTGTTCACCGATATTGTGAAGAGGGGGAGCGCAGCAGACGGACCAAGCCCCTCAGCTATCGCTAGTACCATCCGGTCTTGGCCGGCGCCCGAGCTCGATTGACAGCTCTCCGCTCCACTGCTGCCCCCGGCCCCGACCCGCTTCTCGAAAAAGACCAAAGATAAAAAAATAAAAATGAATCCGAGTCGTGGCTCGGTTCCCACACCTCGTGATCATTGACAAGACCCTTAGCGCGGCTTGGGTCAATTATTCTGAGAACGAGGCTATACGGCGCGATTGATGGGGGAAACGAGAAGTACGATAGACCACTTTGGTTCGTCGAGTCACGACTGCCGACCGAAAAGAGGAAAACGGCAAAGGATGTGCAAGGCCTCACGTTACCGGGGTACGGCGCCCCTGATTGACACTTCGCGTACAAGGCAGAGGATGGGCTCCACGGAGCAGCGCCAGGCGCGGCGGTGCGCAAGTGGGCAGTGCAGAGGGGACCGCGGAGCGCGAGATGATGAAGATTGGCACCACCCGAGCCGCCCCTACGTCCTTCGTTTGCGATCGGCAAGGGCCGCGGTAGGCGGCGCCGTTTGATGACCACGCGAGCAATTTCTCCTGATCGATCATGACGTTCGTTGGCCAGCACCACACCTCTTGAGATTGGCGATGATGCGACGGTGGTGGTGAGGGCGGTCGGCGGTCGTGAGGAGGCTGAGCGAGCTCGCGAGCGACGATACGAAACCTCGCAGAGATCGCGGGTGCGCGGATCTCGTAAGGCTGCAGGTCGGTGTGGAGAGTGTCGGGCCCGGGCTGGGAGGAGCGGGAAAAAGGGGAGGCCTCGAGGCGCGCCATCGGCTCGCGCGCGATACCCCAAAGAGCTGCAGGCCTCAAAAACGCCTCTCCCGGGCAACTGCAGGTTCGGAACCCTGCCTTCGACGGCGACGGCAGATCACCGCGTGCAGAAACGCCTTTGGCTAGCCTGCACTGGTGATGTTCTGCGTGCCTGCCGTGTTGGTTTGGCGACGGGGGCTGCGGCCGCTCGGCCTTACACGTCGGTCGGATGCTCGTTCCTCGCCGAATCGATACGGACTTCGTCTCTAAGGACGCCGCCCGCCACAGCACACCACGCCGCTGCGCACCGACCGAATTAACAAATCCCTCCTAAGATACGCCCAGATGGGCTCGGTCGAGCCACGACCTTGGCCGCCCAAGCCCGCGCCGCACTGCCGTGTTCGTGTTGCGCTCTGAAGCAGTCCTCAGACCCGGTGCAACGAGGATGCAACAGCCGGCGGCCGTAACCGTGTATCCACCCCTTCGCTTGGCCGTGCGCCGTGGTGGCGAGCAGGGCGAAGGGGACCCTCAGTCTGCTGATGCGGAGGCCGGCGTGTCTGAGCGTGCGCTGCCCCATTCGCGCGCTCTGGCAATTTGCGGCTCTCCATCAACTTGGCGCAACACGGCAAGGCGTGAGCCGGTGGCAGCGTGCCGGCGTCGCCCCCTGGTCCCTGACGGCGCTGTGGCCGCGTACCCCCACTGCGCGACGTAGACTCCCCTTTGATCCGTGTGGTGCCCGACATTTTCACGACACGAATCCTCCACGTTGACTGGCTGCGTGCCTCGTACCAAGCATTGCGGCCCTGTGGTATCCGTCGCTTGGAGCCAGAAATGACCGCATTCGCTGATAACGTAGATCTCGGGGCGCCGGTCGACGCCCGCCAGAGCCTACGTACTTGAGCCTGCCATGCCGCGTACCACGCCGTCTGGTGTGTGAGGCCAATCCATCCAACTCATCCATTCCCTGCTGCCACTCTCTTGCAGCCCTTCAGTTCCGTGTCATTCGTCTGGAACCTGACCAGGAGACTCCCTCTTTCACAGTCTCCCTTGCTTCTTGCCTGCCTGTCGCTGTCGCCCCGCTGTCTTTGCGCTTTCGCCATCTCCTGAATCCTTGCCACGCCCAAGCAATCAGCTCTTCAGCAACACCAACAACAACAATGCCTTCTCAAACTTCATACGCCCGGGCTGCCATTGCCCTTCTCTCCGCTGCGGCCCCCTTTGCTTCCGCCCAGCTGATTTCGGACTGCAACCCTACCGAGAACTGTATGCTTCTGATCAACGTGACCTGTATGGACAATGTCCCGCTGATACGATTGCAGCCACCTGCCCGCCCAATGTTGGCCTGGACACATACACCTTCGAGACTGATTTCACCAAGGGCAACGAGAGCTGGGAGGGTGCTGCTTACACTTTCATCGAGTACGGCGATGATGGTGCTGAGCTCACCATCAACAAGGACACTGATGCCCCTACCATGCACACCGAGTTCTACACCTTCTTCGGCTACTTCGAAGTCGAGATGAAGGCTGCTCCTGGCACTGGTATCGTCAGTTCTATCGTTCTGGAGTCGGACGATCTTGATGAGGTTGACTGGGTAGGTTTTCGCCCCCGACCTTGTGACCCCCCCAAATCTCCACCACCCCCACCACCACCACCACAACCCAGCCAACCCCTTCAAACGCTCCTCTACAATAACAGCGTTGTATTCTTTGAAAATGTACTAATAGTTTCATAGGAAATCCTCGGTGGCAACAACACGTCCGTGCAGTCGAACTACTTCGGCAAGGGCAACACCACCAGCTACGATCGTGGTGGTTTCCACGATGTCGAGACTCCCGTCGATACTTTCCACAAGTACGCCTTCGAGTGGACTAATTCTAGCATGAACTGGATCATTGACGGCACTGTGGTCCGTACTTTGAAGTATGAGGACGCCGTGGGTGGCAAGAACTACCCCCAGACTCCCGCACGCCTTTCTCTTGGTGTCTGGTCCGCTGGAACCGAGAAAACCAACAAGTACACGGTCGAGTGGTACGTCAAAATCGTCTAGAACATGTTGCAACGAATACTAATTGATTTATAGGGCTGGTGGTTACACTGATTTCACCAAGGTGCCTTTCACCATGTACGTCAAGAGCGTCAAGATCATCAACTACAACCCCGCCAAGCTCTACACGTGGACCGATACCACTGGCGACTTCACTAGCATTGAGCTCTCTAACAAGACCGTCGCTGTCAACTCGAGCTCGGTCGAAGATGCCGCCACCGCCACCGCCTCGGTTGACCACAGCGGCGTGGTCTCCAACGGCTCTGGTTCCTCGGCCGCCAGCAGCGTTTCTGGCTCTAGCACCCCCTTCTCGCAGAGCGGTAACTCGGCTGCTACGTCGCTCATGGACAGCAGTGCCTGGATGATCACCAGCACCATCAGCCTTGTCGGCTTTGCCGTCGGCTTCTCCCTCATCTAAACGGGATGAGTGATTGTTCAGCGGCAAATGAGTTGATTGCGTTGACGAATTTTTGAAATGGTTTGGAAATGATAGGAAGCCTCCGGGGGTCCTTGAAGGGTCCCAACCTCCCCGGCCTAGAGCCGCATAATGCTAGGGTTCACGTGTTGTTTGACGGATGTCGTCTTTTATACTGTTCTATACCTCTTTTTAATCAGCTTTGCTGGTTTCATGTTTCTCTTTTTCAACCCTCTCGACCGGTTCGCCAGTCCTCCACGCCCTCGCTTCACGTCCGATGCGCCCATGTCAGATCATCTGACAACGCCGCCGGACATGTAAAAAATCTATCCACAATTCTTCAGTTATCCTTTTAACTGCATATTATGGCGTCATTGCGTATGTGTTAGACGATTGGGAACGTCAGGTTTTCCTATTACGAGCTCTCTGTATATATGGTAGCTTAGGCATAAAGTACCATTGCCGGTAATAATATGGACAAATATATATACATATACGAGGTCGCTTCCTTATTTATTGGACAAGTCAGGGGTAGCTGAAGCTATCGTCCGGACGTGAATGTCTAATTGTTAATTCGACATTCGCGTCCGGACGATAGCTTCAGCTACCCACATATGTGAGATATAGTTACCCCTTTTTTTTTGGGGACCTGCTATTACTCGTACTTGCCTTCCGCTACGGCGCCTCTCTGTACCGCGCGCGGCATCCCCGGATTTTCAACGACCTCTGACTTGAGCTCGACATGATCGACTTCAGGTTCAACGGCCTTGCGGCACGACTCGAACCTTAAAATTATTTCTTTTTCCCCCATGTCTCACCGTCTCCCGTTGTGGCCGCTCTTTCCCCGTGCTTGTGAATCGCTCCATGCACAAAAATCGCTCATCTACCACATTCGGACTCGGATGTCTTAGTTATCGGGCCGGGCGATACAAAAAGAGTGTTGTGGGTGAGCGGACCGCTGGTACAATTTTTGCCGGGCGGGCCGTCAATAGTGCAGGGGTAGCGCCTGTTGCGACATGGGCGAGGATCACGAACACGGGAACAGGGGGCCTGACGATTGGGTCCCACTTTCGTTACGACTATACAGCGAGCGAGTGGATTTGCTAAGCCCGACATCGGACACGAATAACGTCCTTTTGATTTGTGTGAGGACGGAGCAAGGAATAAATTGAAGTCTTGTGGCTGGCTCTGACGAGCCCAGTGGGGCAAGCGAGTTGTTGAGGTGTACAGCCTTACTTCAAGATTCATATGGCGCATGGGTGCAAGGCGCTGTGTCAGCATGGCTCCCCGGTGAAGATCGTTTTTGTTACTGTAATCCTGAGCGTCTGCATTGAGTGCACGTGCTGGTCTCTTCCCCAGGCTGGGTTGCCTGCATTGTGAAGCTGTCAAAGCTCAAAATCCTTATTTACACTGCTGTTGTCTCGCTGCGGAAAAACATTGATGGAAGAGTCGGTAAGGCTTGGCCCTGCGATTCGGAGCCGAAGGGTTGGACATGACGTTATGGGTTCTGGACCACCGGAAGAAAATTGGCGCAGAGGATATCACCACCTCGACTGTATGAGGAAAGGTGCGCCCATAACGGCCTTGGAAGTGATCCACTCGCAACGCGTGCTACTTCCTTTACACCTATCTGCGTCGATGATGACTCAATTCGTGCGCGATTACTTCCTTTTCGATGCAGCAGAGACCCACTCTTTAACTCGCGCCTTAGGGCACAACCAAGAGCTACCCCGCTATTACCCCTCCTACCAGAGTATTTGAACAGCTCTGCCGCCCAACTTTGTCTCTTCTTTTCCCTCTTCTTCAAGCTGCATCCGCTCTCATCTCTATCAATTCCACCCGAAAGCTTGAAAGCAACTTGCTCCGGTACGAAAGCACGGAAATGCAAGAAGCAATGATGCCTCTCGCAATGGAGCTATCTACAGATCAAGGTAACTATAAAGAAGAACGCATGCCGGGTGTTCGGCTGTCTCTTTTGCTGTGGCCGGCAAATTGTCTCTCCCGCCAGCCCTTCAAGATGCCCCGGAAGGGATGCATTGAGAGAGTGCTGCGGGATGAAAAGGGAATGAGCCACCGCAGCAGAGGAGCAGTTGTTCTGAGAAATACCGGTGAACTTGATCTGGATAATACCAGCGAAAGAACATGCTTCTCTGAATTCCCCTCCCCTCACCCGTTGGCGGACACAGTATTAACCAAAGCAGTGCTTACTTGATCTGTCATCCAAAATGTCGACTGACAAGATCACGTTCCTGACCAACTGGTAGGAACAGTCTGACTGACAGGTGCCAGAAAGAAACTTGCTGACAGGGTGGTAGGCACGCCACGCCGTACCACGCCCCGCTTTACCTCGCCCAGGCCAAGGGCTTCTTCAAGGAAGAAGGCATCAAGGTTGCCCTCATCGAGCCCAACGACCCCAGCGTATGTCAATACGATCTATAGTCCAAACAGACAAACATGCTTATGCTCAGGAATTAGGATGTCACCGAGATCATCGGCAGCGGAAAAATCGACATGGGCTTCAAGGCCATGATCCACACGCTCGCGGCCAAGGCACGCGACTTCCCGGTCACGTCGATCGGGTCGCTGCTCGACGAGCCCTTCACGGGCGTCGTGTACCTCAAGAGCAGCGGCATCACGCCCGACTTCCGCACGCTCAAGGGCAAGCGCATCGGCTACGTGGGCGAGTTCGGCAAGATCCAGATCGACGAGCTGACGCGCCACTACGGCATGACGCCCGACGACTACACGGCGGTGCGGTGCGGCATGAACGTCACCAAAGCCATCACTTCGGGCCAGATCGACGCGGGCATCGGCTTGGAGAACGTGCAGATGGTGGAGCTGGAGGAGTGGCTGGCGGCGCAGGGGCGGCCGCGCGACGACGTGCAGATGCTGCGCATCGACGAGCTGGCCGAGCTGGGCTGCTGCTGCTTCTGCTCCATCCTGTACATCGCCAACGACGCCTTCCTCGAGCAGAACCCGGACAAGGTCCGCCGCTTCCTGCGCGCCGTCAAGCGCGCCACCGACTTCGTGCTCGCCGAGCCCGAGCGCGCCTGGGCCGAGTACGTCGACTTCAAGCCCGTCATGGGCCTGACGCCCGTCAACCGCAAGATCTTCGAGCGCAGCTTCGCCTACTTCAGCCGCGACCTGCAGAACGTCGACCGCGACTGGCAGAAGGTCACCCGCTACGGCAAGCGCCTCGGCGTCCTCGACGAGAGCTTCGCCCCCAACTACACCAACGTCTACCTCGAGTGGGCCCTCGACGCCGACTCGGTCGACCCCACGGGTGACCAGAAGCGCATGGCCCAGCTGCAGAGGGACGTCGCTGCCAACGGCGGCTTCCACCGCATCGACAAGGCCATCCCGCCTCAGACCAAGGCCAGCGCCTGAAAAGGGGCCTACACGTTTTGTGGGATGAATCTTGGATAGCTGGTCCCCGTTACGCTCGTTTTAGCAGAAGTTAGCTCTACAATGAAGATCATTGCTTTGCATGATTGCTTGATGTACTCTTGTAATGTGACTCGCCTAGTAATTATCTACCTATGAAGTTTTGTGGCTACGCAGCCATGATTCTAGTGTTCCTCTAGTTGCATGCATTTTATGCAGAGACGAGCGGTTGCTGGATAGTGCGGAAGCGAAAGGTGCTGAACAACGTCACTTCAAAGGAAGGAAAAGGAAAAGGGTCTGGCTCAAATAGACCAAGGACTGCGCTCATCAAATGCATGAACCCAACTGCATGACCCTCACCATAATAAATCTCTTTCCCCCCGCTTCCACAAATCATTTCTTTTTCCCAGCAGCGTTCTTGCTGTCCTTCGGCTTGGCAGCCTCAGCCGGCGGCTTGTAGCCACCGTGTAATAGCGAGGGCATGAACTTGCCCACCTGCTTCTGGTACTCCTTGTACTCGGGATACTTGCCCGCCGTGAGCAGCTCCGTGAGCCAGGTGCTGCCCACGAACAGCAGGAGGTACGACATGGCGCCAGCGAAGGCCCAATTCATGTAGACCTCCGTGTCATAGCTGGCCCATTGGTAGAGGACGACCCAGATGGCTTGCTCGGCCGCGAAGTTCGGGTGCCGCGAATACGCCCACAGGCCGGAGACGCAGAAGCCGCGGTCGAGATCGGCACGCTTCCACCCCTTGGGGGCAACTGCAGTACGGAGGTACTCGTGCTTGGCGGTCTGGTAGTCTGAGGTGGTGATATGTTAGGCTTGGGTCAGGCGGCTGGCTTGACTGGCGTTACTTACTCCACTGTTGCTGGTCTGCGAACCACTCGATCACCACCAGAGCGATGAGGATACGAGAAAAGACGATATCGGCTGTGCCCATGCCCTGCCCTGTGAGGTTCGAACTCAGAAGCAGGATGTAGGTTGGTGCCGTTACGGCGAATAGTAGTACCTGGAGGAGTGTCAGAAACTACCGGATGTTTCGGCAAGAGTAACAAACATACACTTTGGATCGTGGAGATGAAAGTGACATTGAAGAGGAAGAACGCGGCGGCAGGAACTTTCGACTTGATGATCGCCCAGCGGTAGTCTTCTGAGCCGATGCTGTATCCGCCCTTCCGCCAGTAATTGTAGGTCAAACGAATCTACGCTGCTTAGTGGTCTGTATGCTTGATCTCTCAGCCAGGTAACTTACACTCCAAAGCATACTAAAGGCCAAGACATTGTCGACCCTTTGAGAAGGCACGCCGGCCAAGTGTGCCCACAGTGAGAAGTGGGCATTGTAAATTGTTGGCAATAGGCTCCAAAAGCGGTCCACTTGGGAGTAGTTCCTGTTGATTTCTGAAGCGAGAAGGAAAAGAGGTGCGATGGCGAGAGAAAATGCGAAGCCAGAGATGAGAGGATTCGTTGAGACGTAAATTGCCTTCAGCTCCTCAAGGTTCGTGACATGCTCAGCAATATCGTAAGGCAGCGTCTTCAGCTGAGGGATGAAGGGCTCGACAGTTTTGGACCAATCGGCGCAGTCCGCGAGGGACTTGATTGCCGGTAGTACTGTGCTGGAGGTTACCAGAGGCATGGCTGGATGATGGCGCGTGAGGAATGCAGCGGAAGTTAGAAGCTGTTATAGATGCTGGGGAGATGTCGCGACGTCACCACCAGACGAGATTGATGATCGACACAGGGGTTCGACGCTAGCGTAGTGGCCCCCGCGTCAAAGCTCCGTCGTGCCTGCCAAACGCTGCAAAAACCACCAGACGTGCATGCGCACCTCGCCACACCCGCAAAAAGCGACCCCCCGCTCCAACACGCTCGTGGACATGCACCTGGCAGCATGGGGAGAATCTTGTGCGTGGCTGAAAAGCCCTCGATAGCCAAGGCTGTCGCTGAGCACCTTTCAGGACGCCAGATGCAGAGCGTGAGTCTGGTGCCAGGCTCCAACTTTTTCCGGCTAACCCGTCGTCCAGAATCGCGTTCGAGGCACGCAATACATCAGCAACCATGAATTCATGTACAATTTCGGCCATCGTTGGGGCAATTGCAACGTGATATTCACTGCCGTTGCCGGCCATTTGACCTCTCAGGACTTCACCGACCAGTATCGCTACTGGAACTCCTGCCGACCCCACGAGCTGTTCGAAGCACCCATACGGACATTCGTCGCCGATGACAAGAAAGGAATTGCCCAGAACATTCAGACTCTGGCAAGGCGCTGCGATGGTTTGTTCATCTGGACCGACTGCGATCGCGAGGGCGAGCACATTGGCACAGAGATTCGCGAGTGGGCTCTGAAGGGCAACAGGAACATCGAGGTAAAGCGCGCCCGCTTCAGCAACATCGAACGCGCCCATGTTCTCTCTGCTGCCCGGAATCCCATCGACATCGACGAGCTCGCAGCGCAGGCTGTAGCTGCTAGGATCGAGCTTGATCTTCGCATTGGAGCAGCATTCACGCGCATGCAGACGCAAACTTTGGGGACCATGATCGGCCGCGAGGGCGTCATCAGCTATGGATCGTGCCAATTCCCAACGCTGGGTTTCGTCGTGGACCGCTATTTTCGCGTCAAGAACTTCGTGCCGGAGACTTTCTGGAACATCAAAGTCACGCATCTCAAAGATGGCATCAATGTCAATTTCAACTGGGCACGCGTTCATCTCTTCGATCGTATGGTCGTGACCATCATCTTGGAGCGCTGCCTTGCAGCTGGCATGGCGAAAGTGACAAAAATGCAGAAGAAGCCTTCGAGCAAGTGGAGACCTCTTCCCTTGACGACGGTTGAACTTCAAAAGATGGGGAGCCGTTACCTACGCATGGACAGTCAAGCGGTCATGAAGGCTGCCGAAAAGCTTTATCAGAACGGCTGGATAAGCTATCCCCGCACGGAAACCGACCAATTTGATAGGGGCATGGACCTCAAGAAGATCATCGACAAACAGCACCAATCAAGAGACTGGGGACAGTATGCACAAGGCTTGACTGCAGGAGGCTTTCGGCAGCCTAGGAACGGCCGCAACAACGACCAGGCCCATCCCCCGATTCACCCGGTCAATTTTGTGGAGAAGACGGCTCTTCACGACGAGAACGAACGACGAGTTTACGAATTCGTAGTTCGTCGGTTCTTAGCATGCTGTTCCGAAGATGCCAAGGGCGAGGCGACGGACATCGAGATCTTGTACGGAAGCGAGACGTTCCGCACACACGGATTGAAAGTGCTCGAGCGCAACTACCTCGACGTCTATCCCTACGATAGATGGGAAAGCAGCCAGCAGCTCCCGACATATACCGTAGGCGAGGAATTTGAACCGACCGAGGCAAACATGGGCGAGGGCAAAACGAGCCCACCTGGGTACCTGACGGAGCCTGAGCTGATATCACTGATGGACGCGAACGGCATCGGCACGGATGCCACAATGGCCGAACACATTGCCAAAATCAAGGAGCGCGAATATGTCATGACTCGACCCCGAAGCGGTGGACATGGTGGCGCCGGCGGTGAGGATGTGGAAGAAGGAGCGCCGGGTGGCCGGGGCGGAAGAGGGGCGGCCAGAGGGGGCAGGGGAAGGGGTCGTGGTGGACGAGGTGGCAGCAATGCAGCAAACCGCGGAGGAAACAGTGGCGTGCAGGAGTTCATCCCAACGACGCTGGGCGTGGCATTAATCACTGGCTACGATGACGTGGGCTTTGAGACGAGCTTGAGCAAGCCATTTCTGCGCAAACAGGTGCGTCCCTCTCCCTCAGCGTTGAGGTCTGAATTTTGGAATTTCGGGCAGGCGGATTGTGGGATCCGTAGTACTGACGCCAAGCGGGGCACGCACAACAGATGGAGCAGCAGATGCGCGCCATTTGCGCCGGGTCCACGACGAAGCACGATGTCGTTCATCAGAGCCTAGAGCAGTATCGCGAGGTGTATGTGCGTACGACGCAGCAGATCCACCGGCTTAAGGACGTGAGTGGTTTCAAGGCGGCGACACGTGTGCGCACTGGGCGCGCGCAATCGTCGATTTCTGTTTGAGCATTTTAGGCTAACTTTCCGGTGTGCAGGCGGTGCGAAAATACGTGCTCCAGCAGCAGCCGTAATGACGGTGGCGGCTTCACCGGAGGAGCGCGATGAGGGGCACGTGGAGCGCTGGCTGCTTTTTTGCCGCGCAGTGTGGGCATTATCGCGCTTGGCGCTCGGGCGGGCTCGGTGTGCGGGGAACGGGCGCATGGTGTTGGGCGCATTTTCAAGTGCCGTTGGTGCGCTGCGAATCCACTTTCCGAGCTTTGCCGTGGGAACGTGCTTGCGGCGGTGGATCCTCCGTCGCGCTCCGCATCTGCGCGAGAGAGTGGGATGTGGGATGCTGGCCCCCAGCAGGGGAGCGGCTGCGCGTGACGTTGGACTTGCGACAGCGCCGCGGCAGGGCAGCGTCGCCGCCATCGCGGACTGCTGTCCAGCGGGACGCAGTGCAGGGCGGGAAGGGACGCGCAGGGTCTGCGACGGCGCGGTCCCTGGATGCTCCTGCGGTTGAGCAGCGCGACTACTGCTCGCCGGAAGAGGAGGTGCAGCTAATCCAGCCTGCCACCCGTAATCAGCGCCCGCCGTCTTGGTCAGTTATCACTGCCCTCGCCGCCAATCAGAGCGCGCCGTCATGCCAGTGTCCCTTCCTTTGGCGCACTTTTGGCGCAGGCTGGCAGGCCCGCCTGATCCGTGCTACAGCAGAGTAACAACCAAGGAACTGCCCAGGTCGCGACCGTCCAGCACCCTTTCAGACCTTAACAGCACACCACACAAGACACGTCAGGATCCGCCCTCCCGCGACATCGAAGCCAGAAACAGCGACAGTCTGCGACCGACGCCCTCAGCTTTGAACCTGCGGCTCAGCTCCAGTCAGCAAGCAGCCTTGCAGCCCACCAACACGCAACGCGCCTCCGCATCCGGCAGCCGCTGCGCTCCCAAACTCCCTCGCCGTCTTCATCCACCCATCGACATACCGTCGCATACCTCGGCCTAGTAAAAGACGCGTACCTGCAGCTTGACGCCTACGTGGGTACCCCTTGGTCGGGCACAAAGAACCCGCCGCCTCTCCTATTGCCGCTCGCCGCAACTCGCTGACTCATGCTATCGCACATATAGAAGCGACAACCCACCGCACTGCCTTCCAATATGGCATCCACCGCCCCAAGCAAGCCCGTCTCTCACTTCGCGAGGGCTTTCGCCTCCCACTCCGTCGAAATCCCCAAGCCTCACGAACCCGCCACGGCCAACCACCGAGCCGCCATGCTCCCTACGCCGCCGAACTCCATTTCTCCAACCCTCCCTCCGCAGCACAAGCTGCACTCCTCCTCGGCCCCTAATACCAATCCTCACGTTCAGAACGACTCCGATGTCGACCTGCTCGACGCCGAACAGCCCCCGGCCCCTGCGCCGCTCTCCAGCGCCGCGCTGTCGGGCCTCGAGGCCGCCGATACCATTACTCCTGCCATGCTCGCCAAGCACCACCTCCCGGATATTCTGATGAACAACGGGCCTGTGGCCATCCGCCATGTCCTCATGAACCTGGCACAATCTGTCCCGGGATTCTCCCGCATACCACAAGCTAAAGCACGCCGGCTGGTTGTTGCCGCGCTGGAGAGCCGTACTGTCGGGAGCAGTGCGGTCAACGAAGGAGAGATTGTATTCGAGAAGGTCGGTTGGGGCCGCTGGGATGCGCACATTATGGGCCAGCCGCGCCCGGAACGCAATCTCACTGGTAGCGGCATCCCGGTCAACGGCATGCGGCAGTCAGCTCTCTCGCCTCCCGCCAGCGTTCCGGACAGTTACGCCATGTCCGCAGACGGCCTCCACATCCCACGGGCAGGTCACCGTGGACACCACGGCCACTTTGCCCGCCGCGAGGACCTCTATTCCGGTAGCTGGGCTGCCAGTTCCGCTATGAGCGGTCACGACGCCTCCGATTACGACATTGATATGAACATGGCCGAACACGAGGCCGACAAGATGTCTATGGACGGCGATGATGCCGGCTATGACTCTCCGCCCGCACCGGAGAATATGGATGACGACATCGAGCTGGATGAGGAAGACGAGGCCACGGACGAAGAGGACTGGGCCGGTATCGGCGCTCAAGTCTTACGTCAGGGTAGCATGGGCGGATTCGGAGGTGGCTTGGGCGGAGGCGGCGTCATGAGGGATTACAACCAATTGTCGAGGAGCGTCACTGCCAGAGCAAAGATGTCGCCCCAGCCGCGGGCCTTTGCGAACGCGTACATGAAGAGCAGAGGCAGCCCCCGAGGTGTCTCCGCGAGCTACCAAGATCGCGCCCCCCATTTCACTGGCACCGCACCTACCGGCTGGACAAGCATTGCCCAACAGAACCCGCAAGAGAGAGAAGCCATCGAGGCACTGCTGAAGATGGGCTCGATGTAAAACTCGACATGGTGCTGCCAACAACACTGCTGGAGCTCTCTGCCCAGCGATCGAATGTTCTCTACCATCAGTTTGACTGGTCAACCTTACGATTTTTAATTATGACTGCACATCGCAGTCCGGACTCTACACTCACTCCTTGCATTCTGCTGTTCTCAAACGCTATTCGCATCGACCTGTTGTGGTCCACTTCTTCCTTGGCGTTTTACTGGTCATGGGGTCAGCGCAGGCACACCTTATCTTCGGCAAGCCAGCCACCCTTTTTGTTTGGTCACGAGCTTTCACATCGACGGCGATTATCTCAACTCCTTTAATGGTCAAGCGCTGACGTTAGGAGAGCACACTGTCTTTGGTTTCGTGCATTGGAATGCATACCAAGGCATTTTTGGAAGACACCATTCTAGTTGGGAATGGTATGGGTGGATTTTCACACGAGCATCTTGGAGATTTGGTTTTGTTATTCGAAGGGCACATTATACCCGTCATGAAGGAAGGAACGACAACATTGGGTTTTTATCACGTCTTTGTGGCACTGTTCACGCCACCAAAGCAGGACGAGCGTCAGCATTATTTTTTTCAACATCACAAAGCTCGATCCGCTAATCGGTATCGTCATCTTCGAGAAACAGACGGTACGCAGATTTGTCATTGTTTTTTCAACTCAACGAATAGACGGAGGAAACTACGATGGGAATGGTTCTTTTTACTCCAGAAAAGAGAAAACACGGGGAAAATGGTTCAGCCAACTCATGCCGTTAGCATCGATACGGCAGGACAGCGAAATAGTTTAGCTTAGATGGAAACATCGTTCGCTGTGGCTTTTCAACCATTTGAAAAGGACGCTTAGGCCTTAACTGGTTCTGGCGACTGAAGGAGGAACAAGGAACATCATAATGAATAGAATTTCTTTTCTGGGTGGAGATCTGCTGCTGCGGCGCTGGAATAATGCGCCGCTGCTTTCTCCCGCTCCTGGATACTCTCCCCTCAAACCATCCTCTCATTCGTTTGCTACTGCTGTACGTGCGGGTGTATACGTCAATCAATCATCACGTGTCCTTCGTTCCTGATTTAGGTTCCTGTCAATGTGTCAGACATACATACGTTCCTTTGTTTGTTTCACCCGGCTCAACGGGAACGGCGTTTTGTGTTCAGGGTCACAAACAAAGGGAAAAAAAATCGTTGCCAGGGTGGCAGATGACTGACTTGACTGACCGTCGGCTTTGGAATGGGGCAAAGACGTTTGTTGAGGAGGGTGGGTCCTCGGGGTCTGGTCCCTTTTGCCTCTTTTGGGAAATTGTTGTCTCGGGGCCCGGTGACCGCTCCGTCCGTCACCACCACTTCCTGTAAACCCCTCACACTATTTAAAGGGCAGTGTGCGGGGGTGGGTAGATTGTCGAGATCAGCAGTCGGTTATTCCGATGGATGATACAATTATCAGAGAGAATTTAAGTCTTACTGTCTTGGTCTCGCCGTGGAGACGGGGCATATGCGAGGAGTTGCGAGACATGGATAGTGTGACGGGGTGTCTGGCATGATGGAGAGTTATGTGTTCTCTTTGTCTTGCTAGTGTGCTTCATTTTGTAATGATGGTGTGCGGCCTTGTTCGTGGTGCATGGTGAAGGCAACCATTTACCTGTGCTGATGGTGGGCGGGCTGTGGGAGGTAGTGTTTTGGTGTTGGTGGTGTGCTGCGGACAGAGATGTAGATATTGTGATCCCGAGCGCAGGCACCAGTATATTGGCTTCTATGATCTGTGGGTCTAGTGAGCCAGCAGAAAGCATTACTTGAGTGAAATCAGACCTGTAGGAAGTGTGCGCTTTTATGTAGGTGACAGGCACATGATACGCTGGTGTCAACTGTGCGCATGGCCAACACGGAAGTCGAATATATATGATATATAGGGCGTATCATAGTTGAAGACTTGCGTGAATTTGTTTTTCGCTCATGTTATAGCTAATTGAAGCCATCGTTCAGAAGTGAATGTAGATTTATTAATTCCACATCACGTTTATATCCGGATGATGACTTCAGCTAGTCCTTTTTCATTGAAAAAAAAAAAGAAGAAGAACTGAGGCGTACTTGCGCTATGTTCAAGGGCCCTGCTATTCTTCACTAGCCACCGGCCGCAGTACCCCGCTGTGTCTGTTCAAAATCACCTTCACATGTCTGCTCTAAACTTATATTGAGCAGCAGATACTGCATGCTGGTAGCCATGCCACCATCAGTCTACACAACACTTGATCGGATTATAAAGGAGAAGATATTCCAGATCTTGCCCCCTTGCAAAAGGCTTAATAACCAGGGCATCGTTGCTTCAAACAATAACGACAGAGTATTTGACTACTTTTCTTCGGAGAGGAGTTCGGCTTTAGATTTAAAGGTTGATACAGGATACACTTCAGCTGTTCTCACTTTGAACGGAAAGCAGCGGTGTTGAAACATGCACGGCAACTTCATTAAATTTTGATGGATTCGCCCATGCGTAAATGGCGAATAGAAAGGTAATGCACCATCACTATCTGATGTATAAAAGACTGTGCAATTGAAACCACCAAAAACAAAGGGAACAGTGAACTGTCCGGGGGCTTGAGAATTTTAGAAACTGACCTTTTAATTGGCATTGCCAGTAGTGAGCACTAAGAAAAGTAAGTAGAAGCCGCAATTTAACGGAAAAGCCAAGTCCCTACTCCAGATCAGCAGGAAGACGCAAACGCCACCGTGCATGCAGTGAATAGTTACACGTAGTCACCACGCGCAACTGACATGCATTGGCTGGACCGCCATTTTCAAGGCGTCGGCGATGATTGAGGACTTCGTTTTGAGTGCCCAGAGGAGACGATGTACGGGATAACTCGTAAACCTTACAAAAAAACACCAAAAAAACTCGCCTTTCGCCAATGTCTCAATGGTACATTTCCTAGGTATAAAGAGTCTATCCTCTCGCGAGAATTGATTTAGTGCATTAGATGTAGTTGATGCGTACTGGTATCACTGCAGTACGAATGGCGCCAACAACGACCACCAATGATGATGCAGCGCACTTCATCACTCCCATAGCACAATCGAATCACCACTTCAGTATGAGGAACAAAGACGCCACGCACGAACAAAGTGCGTATCGCAGAATGTATTCCAACTTGGGGGGGTTTTTTTTTTCGTCAGGTTATCACACCCCAAGCCCCAAAGCCTTGCACAGTCACACCAAACACAAGAATGAGTATCGCTTTTTATTTGCCAGACTACCCGCCTCAATCCGCCTCTATCCACGCGGCCAGCCAGCCACCGTCTCGCCACCCGCTATCTCCACCACCACTCCCCGCTCCCTCAAACCACTCACCTCTCTTTCTTTTTTCAGCCGCCGCCGCCGCCCTCCTCATCCTTCCACAAACTCAAAACACAAGCCGCCGGGCATGCCGTTGACGCCCCAATGCTTCCCTGCAATCAAGTCGCCACGGCCCTCCTCCCAGTCGGCCTTGACCCCGCAGATGCGCGTATTCCAGACCACTCGTGTGCGCTCCAGCGTCCACGCCAAGCCGAGGGGCGTCATGTCGACCTTCACCTCAGCAGCATCCTCTCCCGGCGTTCCACCAACACCTTCCCCTCCCGGCAGCGGGAGGAGTGATAGGCAGGTGCGGAAGAGGCGCTGCGCGAGGCGGAGACCCTTGGAAGCACCGCCGTCGTCGTCACGCGGTAGGTGGTAAGCCGCAAGGCCGGCAAGGAAAGGGTAGATGGCGGTGGTGGTGGGCGCATTTGGGCGACGTAGAGGGTGATGCTGACGGTTATCACTAGACTCGGCCCAGTCACGGCGGCGGCCGCCGCCGGACAGGTGATTGTTGTCGCTGCGGTGATTACGAGGCCCTCCTCCTGCTGCTCCTTCGTGATGCTGATGGTGCCTGACGAGCGCGGCTGTGGTGCGTTTGATCAACGTGGCGTCAGTGCGCAAGTCTGCTGCTAATGCTGGCGCTGCTCCTGTTATGAGGAGGGATGAGGAGGAATGATGCGCGGTTGTTGCTCCTACTGCTCCTGCCGCGTGGCTGCTCGGTTGGTACCGGGGCCGCGGCCGCGGCCCCAGATGTGGGCTGTGCGGTGCGGAGCATGTTGGCGCTGCTGCTGGTGAGGCTGCTGACGCAGATACCGCGTCGGGTAAGGCTGCTGTCGATGAAGGGTCGAGCGTCAGCATAGGGTTTTTAGCTATTGTCATCATCGAAGGAGCTGTTAGTCAGCCCTGGCTGGACCGCTCACTCACTCTCCCACAGTAGACAAATGACAAATAGGGTAAAAGAAAGGGACTTACGCGTGCCATCGGGATCGGTCGCTTTTTCTACGCTGACCCCCGCTTTCTCCATGGCCTTTTTGAAGGCTTCGAGTGCGAGGTAATATTCGCCCAAGTGCATACGCAGGATGCCTAGGTTGGCCCATAGGGCAGCGCGATTGAGCCCAGGAGTGTTCCGTGAGCGTCGCAGGAGGCGTTGGATATGGATGATGGCCTCGGACCAGTCATAATTCCTGAAGAGGAGGATTGCGTGTTCCCAAATTTCCTTGGCTTCTCTAAGGCTGAGAGTGCTCTGATTGGTTCTCGATGCTGTTAGACTGGGGTCGGAAACTGGTCCTTGGGGTGAAGTTGCTGATTTCTGCAAGTTCATGCACTGTTGTTCTGGTTGCTATTATTTGCTCAGGGTCTGCACGGATATGTCGGTCTTTGTATCTACTGTGATGGTGGTAGTAGCGCTAGCCGACAATAACCACGGCTTTAAATATTGTAAAGATGTACGTTACGTGATGCCGACGGCATTTGATGCCTGAGGTCGGCGACAGCTCCTACACATGATGTTGTGCAGGCAGAAGCGGTTGACACGGGCACGCGTTGTGAATCGCGAGCAGAAACAGACCGCTGATGAGTTTCGGTCACTTGGCGGCGGATTCCTTCCTGATGACTGCCAGAACCTCGTATGGGACGAGCCCACAATCCTCCACAATCTCCACAGAGGTGAATCCGGGAACGATAAACGAGTCTTGAAAATCAGCCCAGTCAGCTCTCGGCCCTAGGAATATGGCGAGCTGAAGGCGTGCTTGACCAAAGGTCTCGAAGTATTTTTTGACAAGCGCGGGCACGCGCGGGTAAACGAAGACCCAAATAGGAATATCCTCTGCTCTAGGGCACAAGCCCCACGTGCCGCCAACGACAAAAGTCGACTCTTCAGGGAGGTATTTGTTGACAGATGAGTTGACTTCTACACCCTCAACGGTGCGAGAGGGGTCTCTGCTACTAAGAATTGCTTCGAACAAGCCGCTCCCGGCGCCGATGGAGAGAACAGGCGCCTTCGACACGGAGAGAATTTCATCGAGTTTCGAAAATAAGGCGGTGGAGAGGCTCAAACAACAGTCCGGGTGATGCGTTGGCACGTCGGACAGTGTTGGCAACATCACGATGGCGCGCCTGAAGCGGAAAGAGACGAGAAGGTCTGCACGGAGCTTGCTTGCTCCAACGGTTAATATGTAATGAGGGCGGCAACGTGGCTGAGGTACGGTGTTGCAGTTGGATGTTCAGGTTAGGCGGTCAGCGCGAAAATAGACCGACCAGGAGCAGCCCTGCACCACGCGGCAGAGGATTCAGAGGTGCGCTGATGTGTTGAGGGCGGGTTAGCCAAGCTCCCCAGACGTACACAGTAG
The DNA here is from genome assembly GCF_012971845.1 of Lasiodiplodia theobromae. Classification (NCBI taxonomy): domain Eukaryota; kingdom Fungi; phylum Ascomycota; class Dothideomycetes; order Botryosphaeriales; family Botryosphaeriaceae; genus Lasiodiplodia; species Lasiodiplodia theobromae. The sequence goes on from NW_023336544.1 coordinate 132,355, forward strand.
AGAAAAACGGAAGCGTCACGTGCCACGGTGCGATCAGACCATGCAGAATCGGCCGAATGGTCGCGATTAACTTGGCCGCCGGTACCGACGGGCCCGAGAGGAATGCTTCCAGTTTGATTGCCGTTTCGAGGACGATTGCCCTTCACGGACATGCCGTGGTCAGCACTAAAATAGATATGCAGGAACCCTTCATTTGAGATCACAGCTGGAGCACATCAATAGCGCGGTCGACGGCAGCTGAGGGCGTCGTTAAGTCCGCGGGAGACAGCAGCCACGGGTAGATGCCGAACCGAGGCTCAGGGCTCGGGAGGCATGCACAGGGCAGAAGGAGCCAACTGAGATGAGAGTGGATCAGGTGGCCAGCGCTACAGGTGGTGTGGGGTTCAGGAACAGGGAGACGGCGGCTTTGTACACCGACTCAGATCGTAGATTTGGCAGCGTGACAGGCGGATATTGTGCAGGATTCTCGAGGCGCGACGCGAGCATTGGCAGTGGAGAGGCGCGCCGGGCGAGCCGTGAATGGCCGCGGGAGCTCGGCGTGTTGGCGCGGTGCGGAAGGATCGCGGGCCTGGTCGGTGGTGCTGGCCGGCGCCGGGCCCGATGCGCGCGGCTCCCGTGCACGGTGGGCAGGGCGTGTCGGAGGCGAGCTGGGCAGCGGAGGGCGGCGACGTCACCTGCGAGGGTGGCAGCTGGGGCGGGGCGGCCGGGGGCGGACGAGATGGTCTGGCTTGCGGTGTTGAGGGCTGGGCTTGCCTGAGGCGTCGGCGGCGCGGCCAAAAATAGAGCGGAGGCTGTGCAGGGGCGATCGGCGGCACAAGCTTGACGGGCTTGGCGTCTTCTACACGGGCGAACACCACGCTCCACTGTAAGCCCACATGGCCTGGCAAGCAACCCCTCGGCCCGCGCAATGCGAGAACGAGACGTGCGCGATCCCGTTGCGCCAGCCTCAGTGCTCACTGCACTCTCACGTCCGCACCAAGGCGCGTTGCACCACCGCCGCATGTTGGCTCATCCTTCGCCTATTTTCAGCGGCTCGCGGTTGCTACTATCAGCCTTACTGCCGCCATGAGCCCGTAGATATCATGCCTGCTCGCCACCAGCTCCACGCTGCCGGATTTCACTTGTGTGACTCGCCTCCGCCCTCGCTTCTCTGGTGATCGCTCGGTGCTAGCTCGTTTTAGCCTGCCCTCTGCAGCATCCTGATCGCCGCCAGGTCCCAAGATGCAACCCTGTTCCGCGTCCGCTCCCGCTTTGGCCTCCGCTGCCCGCGACCAAGACCGTCTGGTGACTCCAGGGCCCGACTATATCAGCTATACAGCCCAGCTGCTGCTCGCCTCCTCCACCCTTCTCGCCCAGGTCGGCACCTGCGCCGGCATGGACCAGTCTCGACCCAGCCAATCACACGACGCCTCCGACCATTCCGCTCCTGACTGGCACCGTTCTCTAGAAAACCCGCCCACCTCGCGCTGGGCGAACGTCCGTGTTCCTGATTGGCAACGCACCCGCGACGCGCGCCCTCCCTCCGCCGAATCGGACGAGGAAAGGAGAAAAAGAAAGCCCCGAAAGCTGGAAGCACTGATCCGCCGCCGCCCAGAAGATACAACCAGCGGCCCACCCCGCTCGCTGTCGCCTTTCTCCTACCACCCCGCCCGCGAACTGTCACGGTCTGCCCCAGCCTCGCAACTTTCCTACCCCGACTCCATCTCCGGACCCTCCACCATGCCGTCGAGCTCTCACCACGACATGCGTCCGTCGCCGCTGAGGGTGCCCTCGCGCCCCTCCGGCCGCAACTTCACTGCGCAGCCGCCCGCGCGAACCGTTTCCAGCGACTATCCCACCAGTCCAGAATACTTCTACCCTCTCTCCCCGCTTGACCGCCCGCGCTCCTCGTCTCACAACGGCGAGACTCTCCGTTCTCCCCTCCGTGCCGCTCGCACTTACCCCGGAACCCCTTGGGAAAGCTCACCAAACCGCACGGCCCAGGAGCAGCGCAGGCCAAGCACCGCCTTCGAAAGCGACGCTGAACTCCACCGCTTCGCCGAGGCGACAAGCGGCTTCGATCCATTCTCTCCTGTGCGCCAGGCGCGGCCCCTGAGCCAGGTTCTCTACAGAGAATACTATGCTCCTCGGGCACCACCGCCCCAGCAGCCCAACTCCCGTTCCCAACCTCTCCCGCAATACCCCTTCGACCAGAACTATTCCATGGACCAAAACGTCGCCGTCACACGCTCTTCTGCGGACTTGGTCGCAGCATTAAGATCGCTGGAGGAAGACGACGACGACTACAGCATGCCACCGGACGACGAAGAGCTCCCCGACTACGCCCAGAGTCAATGGGAGGCTCAGAGCCACCAACGTCGGGCGGCTGCACGCAGAGCCGCCGAGTTGGAAAGACAGTGGATGGAAGCGAGGCAGAGAAGAGGCTCACGATGACGCAGTGGGCAACAAGAAAACAACAAAAGCAAAGAAGTGTTTTATTATCACGAAAGTCAACGGCAAGAGCTTGAGAAAGTCAGGTTTGGTGGTACATTTCGGACTTCTTCACTTCTAGATCGGTCGCTACCCATTTCCCCACGATTTTCCTATGTCCCATTCACAAGTTTTGTGAAAGCGTTTTTAGCGATTGATACCCTCGCTTGCGGAAACCAAGATATGGCTTCTTGGATGCATTCGTTTTTTTATTTGTGTTCCCACCCTTATTTTTCCCTTTTATGCTTTTGCCGCCGTATATATAGTATCTTCTCGGTAGCACATATTCCCCTTTCCAATCGCAAGAATCTCTGGGCAGCTAAAATGTAGCTCGCCACCCGCCACCGCCTGAATTCCAGCTGCATCCGCAGTGAACACCGCGCTGAGACAAGTTTTTCAGGAACCCCACACAAAGGCGCAATTGCCGCGGCAGCTAGCATGGTGCGCCGGCTTAACGATGAAGCGCCGCGCGTACGCCGTATCTCGTCCCGCCGGAGGCAGTTGTAGCGACACTCGCATGACATCAGCAGACGGCTAAAGCGTGTGCAGGCGGACGATGGGGCCTTCGGTTGCACAAGTCAGAACGGGGGTTGAAGGATCCACCAATGCACGCCATTGGCTTGATCCAAAAATAAATTCCTCCCACCGACAACCGGGCGGCATGCATGCATGTGGATCTCGAAGGGAGGAGAACGTGGCCTAGCGTCACGCACACGTCGTTTTTCTTCCTGCGATAAGCTTAGAGGAAGGGTGATCCCACGCACCTCGGGCCCATCTTTTCTCATCTCACAAAGCTCTCGCAGCCACGCGAATCTGGAGACTGCCGAGTTATGGGTCGTGAGTGGGTTGACGGAGCGAGCCAAAGCTGATCACCACGCCGATCTCCCTGCACAAAGCCTCATGGTCAAACAATTGCTACCCGACAGACGCAGCCGTGATGCAGAATTGCAAAAACGTGGAGGCGCATGCATGGAGAAAATCTCATCTTGATGACGGGAAGGGCATCCCGGCTCGTCCAATGCCCGCCCGAGAGAACCATATTCCCGGCACCCACCCACGCACAAGTGCGCAACCAGCGCCGCCATGCACGCACGCCGGCCCGCCGCGGCTGCAATTATTAACGGGGAGGCATTTGTTCACCCTGTCTGAGATCAACACCCCCCCTTCTGACCTACCTTTTGGACCCCAAATTCTCCGCTTAAGCGAATCTAACGTCCCTCGAAGGATTCGGCGGCGCGCGCCCATTCGCGCTCTTTGTTTTGCAAAACCTCCACCATCTGTGCACGCGCACACGGATCATTGCCCACGCCCGGAGCGCTGGACGGAGGCTTCCACCAGAAGGGGGCAGCCCAGAATGTGCAAAGCAAAGCAGTACTTGGCCCAGGATGGCCCAATGCATACGCAAATTCCTGAGGAGCTCGAACGCATTCCTCCTGCGCATCTAATACTCCTTCTCGTTCTTTCTTTCCCCTTCTCCCTATTCTCTCCCTTTCTCAGGGATTGGGGCTGTAAATTGCCACGATGGTGTTGTCCATTTACCTACCTGGTCGTGCATACGCAATCCGTGCCCAGCTTTCTGACCTCATGCTTTTTCTCACATACACACCACGCGCCCTTCCTATCATTCTCGTCTCATGCAGGACACAACATATTGCCATTGGTGACGTTCTGCACGTGTATGCTAATGTTAGATATGCTTGATGTGACGGATCGGCGCTCCGAAGGAGCCGAATTCCCTACGAGGCAGTCCCGAGGAGAGGCAAAAAGGGCAACACAGAACAATGTAACTTCGACTAACGCTTGGAATGCCGGGGAAGAGGGGTAGGCGGGCACGGGTTGCCGAAATAACGTCTTTAGCGGTGAGGCTATTCCCGTACGCGTTAAGTTGGGCACATCACAGAGGTTGGCATAGCGTGTGCGAAGAGGAAAAAAGTGCGGCGCGGGTCGCGGCACGGTGCTACCGTTCTTGGGTGTGTGGTCTTTTCTGGGGTTAGCATGCGTTCGGCACCTTGCGGCGGGACGAGAGTCAGTGTGTAACGTTGGTGTGTATGAGAGGAGAAAAGGCGCAAGTGGGCCAGTGCCTCCTCGCGGGAACAAAAAAAAAAATTAAGGGCTGTTCCGCGTGGATGGAATGGTGGTCCCCTGTGGTTGGTTTGATTTCGCTACGATCAAGTGGCACGCAATCACACGCCCTCACCCCCCTGCCTCCTTTTCATCTTGCGCACCGTCTGGGTCCGCCATGCTGGTCGCGACCGGCACGGCTCGTGAATACGACAGTTGCCGCGTCGGTGGGAGGCCATTTCGGGTGATTGCGAAGATTAGAGTCGTTGGTTGGCTTGTGCGTCTGCTTTTTTTCTTACTCATGGCGTCTTAGGGCAAGGGTGGTCGCGGGAAGGTGCTTACGCCATGCATGTCCCCGATCTAGGCATTGCGGTCGACTCTGGGGTTTGCATTCTTGTCAGTGAAATGACGCGTTCAGTCATCAGGAGTGTTTGGGAAGCACTTCATGCCAAACATAGAAGCGGAACCCATCAGTCAATGGACGAGGAAACTGCTCGTCTGACCGACTAGCGTCCGTAGAATGGCGCTGCAACTAAGAGCTGAGGCCAAAAATGATGAAATTGCCAAAGATAGCCTAAGCTGAAGGGAGTATCGGGAGCCGAGCAGTTGCTTGGGTATGAACGCATGGTCAAAACACTGCCGCTGGCTTGAAGGGTGAATGAACTCCCCACCTAGCACTGGTAGTTGAGAAATTTCTTCACGCTAGCCTTCGGAGACGCCGGGCCATCCAATGTAACCCCATTGATGAGTGTGGAGCAGTGGGTGCGAAGAAACAGAGGCAGGGAGCGGTTCACAACTATCGGACGCAGAACTCGTTAGAGAAAGTGCAATGGCGTTCTCATGATGCCGCAGACAGCTGGCACGGTGATCGTGCACTATAGCGTGGACGCTGGTGGAAATATCGGGAAGCTTGCATGTGATGAAACAAGAAGGCGGACGTTCTGGCCCAGGATGCCAAACAAAGAAAAGATCATTATGGACTGACCACTCAGAACTGCACACCACGGCCCTGCCGTTGTTGGTGCCAGCCGGTTGGCCAAGAAGATACCTACAGAAATGTAACAGCAAATCACCACTTCATCTCTAAATATAGCGCCTCTCCGCTCACCGATTGTCGATCCTCGCCGTCTTGGGGCTCACAGCTTCCCCATTTCTCGTGCGAGACCGTTTTTTGTGGCTTGAACTCTCTTCGTCTATCATTTCGGGAGAAGCGGAGCCCGAGTCTCGGTCGTCTCCCTCACTCACCTTCCTCTTTCTACCGCGGCTGGGGGAGATTGCCTGAGGAGACTCGGGCATGAGAAGACTCACCTTGCCATTTGTCACAGACCCCCTGCGGTCCGCCTGCTGCCAGACCCGCAGGTCGCAGAGGGGCAGCGTCCTCACGTCGCTGCCGCTTTCCAATTCGGCCCAGAAGTGCTGGCGGAACCACATCGCGATCCAGTCCATTGGCACGACCGACGAGGCCAGACCGCCATTGACCTTCTGCCGCCGCCTGTCAACCCAGTCGGCTGCCAGCAGCGTCACAGTGGGCGCCATCCTGGACGGGTGCCAGGGGTTGATCTCGCCGCCGAGCGCCCACATCTCCCATGCAGTGCCCCAGTCCGAGACGGGGGCGTCGGCAGAGAAGTACGGCTCGTCTGCGCCGTTGCTCTTCATCAGGCCGAAAGCATGACACACTTCATGCGTGATTGTGACGGCAAGGAAGAACGAGTAGCGCAGCCGTGCCTCGGGCGAGTAGCCTTGGAGGGCGTCCCGCGCATATGCCCTGAAGTCGGCGTGCAGCTTCGTCCGCACTCGTCTCCGCTGCTGGTGAGTCTTCTGGAACCAGGCGTGCACCGCTTCAGGCGCTTGCTTCCGCCGTTTACTGCTGTTAACGGCGTACAGCTGTGTGCGTCCGCAACTAACAAAGTCTGGGAAGATGTCGAAGTCAAAGTCGACGAAATCGGCCAGGCTGAGCAGCGCGTCCGACACGACGGCGTAGTGTCCGCGGTTGTACTCGCAGACCTGCTCGAGGACTTTCTTATTAGTGCGTGTAGGATGGACGACTTCGAAGTCGTACGCAGCCTTGACGAACCACTCGAGCATCGGCACCACGGTGATGAAAAGCGACGCTAACCGGAGCGCGAGTTCCATACCTTCATACTCGTCAGTGCTCAACGACGGGAAGTTCGTCTGACGGAACAGCGGGTGGATAGGGTTGCTGAGGTCTGGAGCGGTTCCGGATGAGAGCTCGAACACTTCTGAAAGCTGAGGCTTGCTCTCTACTGCTTCCTTGAATACTTTTTCGAGGTTGTTCTCCCCCGTTTCGATTGAAGTATCGTTAGTCTTCATTACGCATTACTCACCTGACTGCCAGCAGTACTGGGTTATTAGAAAAACAACGTCGAAATACAAAGAGTGTGGGTACTACCAGACGAACAGCGTTACGCACCAGGCAGTCATATACGAGAAGGAGCATTGTTTTATACAATCGCGGAGGGAAACAAAGCGGTGCAGACAAAGGGGATTAAACAAGACCTTGGTCCCAAAAATAGGAGACGGTAGTTGAGACAATGTAGCCCGGCAGGAACAAAGAATAATTGTATACGCCATTTGAGCGAGCTGTCCTCACGAAGGAGGTCTTCGTGATGTCCAAAGTTCGGTGCAAAGGGCTGATGTTGATGGTTATCCTGAGACGGAGGCAGCCGCAGAGCCGCTGGTATGCCTCCGGAACCCGGGCGTTTGACTATATCTTCTAGAAAATCAAGCGCGCAGAGTGATGCCGTTCCTGCGATGCGGATGGTGATAGCGCGTGCTGGTGGATGTTTAGGGTGGGCATGTTTAGCCGAGAGGGGCCGTGGGTGGGCGGTCAACCAACGTCATCTGCCACTCGAGACTCCTCCACAAACAACCCCGTCACCGCTCCGACATGAGATCCGCTCGAGACGCAAGGTAAGCAGAGGTGCCACGGGAGCTTTGCGGCGCTTTCTGACTCCTGACTTCGCGCAGAGCCTCCTGGGAATTGCTGGAACAGGCAAAGAGCCTCGCCGACCTGCGTTCCGCCGTTGGCCTTGGCTCCGCGCCGTCAGCCCTCGTGAACGGTCAGCGTTCCGCGTGCTGGAAGGTGAGTCCTCGCTGGAGAGAGCATCGAGGTCGGAATAGGCTCTCTGCGCGCCCTATGATTTGCCGAACCCCGGATCCGCCCATGGCTAAGCTCGTACTCGCAGGCATTCCTCTTGTTCGAGAACGTCGACCTCCAAGAATGGCCCTCGACCCTTGCCGAGTCGCGCTCCGTCTACGACTCGCTCCGCGCCCACTTCCTGCGTGCCATCGAGAACCCCGATGAGCTCGAATCCGCCCTCGACCCGCTCAGCGAAAGCGATGAAGTACGTACACACGCGTCGCACCGCCGGGGTAGCGCATAGCAAACACAAGTCTGACCTCTGACTAAGTTGTGAAAGTCCCCTTGGGTTGCTCTGCGCAAAGATGAAGCCCTGCGCGCCGAAATCTTCCAGGATGTCGACCGCTGCATGCCCGACAACACCTACTTCCGCCAGCCCGACACCCAGAAGATGCTGCTCGACATCTTGTTCATATTCTGCAAGCTGAATCCCGACGTGGGCTATAGACAGGGCATGCACGAGGTGCTTGCCCCCATACTGTGGGTCGTCGAGAGGGATGCCGTGGATCCGAAGGAGGCCGGTGTGGATAACCGCACCCAGCACAAGGATTTGTTGCTCGACATGTGCAACTCGCACTTCATCGAGCACGACACTTTCACCCTGTTCGGCCTGGTCATGCAGAATGCAAAGGCTTATTACGAGCCTTCCAAGACGAAGCAGTCTGATGACTCTCCTATGCTCGTCAAGTGCCGCCATATATTTGACAAGCTTCTTCCGAAAGCCGATCCCGAGCTGGCAGATCATCTCAAGGAAATAGAGGTTGCACCTCAGATGTTCCTAATGTACGTCCTACTACCCTTGATTTTGACCGGGGAGCTGACGTTTGAAGGCGCTGGATGCGGTTACTTTTCGGTCGCGAGTTCCCCTTCGATGATGTCCTCCCAATGTGGGATCTCATCTTTGCTGCCGACCCCTCCTTGGAGATCGTGGACTATGTGTGTGTAGCCATGCTTCTTCGTGTCCGTTGGGAGTGTGGGTGCACTGCTATGCCACTGCCATTTTTCCTTGCTAACACCGAATGCAGTGCTCGAGGCTGATGCGAATGCTGCCATCACGCTTTTGCTACGGTACCCGGCACCGAAAAAGGATGATCCTCCGCGGACCTTTGTTCAAGATGCGGTTCAGTTGAGCGAAAAGCTTACCTGGGGGACCGCAAGCCAAATCATCCGGACCTACTCAGGTCGTGCGCCTACTCGACCCATGCCACGACCAGAGACACCCCAGGAACAGACCTCTCCTCAGAGATCACTTTCTCCCTTAAAATTCCACACCCTTCCTAGAGCATCGCCGTCAGGAAGCATCGAGACTATAATCCAAGATGCGGCCCGAGGCATTCATAAGACTGGTGAAAAATGGGGCGTTAACAAGACTATAAGAGATGCAATGGGCGACTTCCGCAAGAATGTTCAGGGAATACAGTCAGGCCGCAACGCCCCTAATTTCAGGTCACTCATCACCGGAGAAGCCAACAAGGGACCGGAGCCTGCAGAATTGCTGAGCAAGATTGAGGCTCTGGAAGAGCGCAATAAGGCGTTAGCAAAGATGCTAGAGGAGTCGGTCTCTGAGTTATGGGAGTGTCAGAAAGATGCTCTGGATGGAAAAGGTTCGGAGAAGCAGAGTATAGAGTCCCTGAGCCTCGCCATCGCAAAGGTACAGGTTATGCAAGTGTACCTCGAAGACTCCAGCATCCCACTGCCGGCGGATGACCCTGCCCCTTTCATCGAAGAAGAATCGGCCGCAAAATCGACGTTGACTGAAGTAAGCGAGGAGCCGTCAGTCCCGTCGAGCGAGGCCGGGGACTCCAGTGTAACGACGGAGCGGTCCGCGCCGCACTCAGCCAAAGCAGCCTCGGCTCCAACGAGCCGCAAGCCCACACCGTCTACTGTGCCACAATCAGCCACCACCGGCGGCTCCTCCGAAGGCAACACAAGCCGCTCCGCTTCAGCTTCGTCGGCCCAGACTCTTGGCCGCAACTTCTCACCCGGGTCTCGCCCGCGCCACAGCCTCACGTCGTCGTCCTTCTCGTGGATGTTGGGCCAGGAGCCCGACACCACCCCGGCCTCGAGCTTCGCCGCAGCCTCGTCGCTTAGCACGTTCCAGCCCCTCGAGAAGCGCGAGCGCCGCCGCAACAAGCCTTCGAGCGGCGCGGGCAGCAAGCGCGGAGACGCTAGTGGTGGTGGCGGTGGCTCCGAGGGCGGTAGCGGTAACAAGAATAAAGCCTTCTTGTTCGGCGATACGGATGACGAGTTCATGGCCGGCCCGTTGGGGCCGGGGTCCACGGCCAGCGGGCGCATGGTGAAGAAGGGGAAGGAAGTGTTGCCGATACGGGAGGTGTTCGATTTGGATGAGGTTGGCAATAATGGGAGTGGGGCGAGCAGCAACAACAGTGTCAAGGTTGGTGGGGAGGAGAGCGGATGAGGAGGGTTGATGGGGCGGGCTTATGTGGGATGTGTTATGTCTTCATGAGGATTGGGAGCATAGCATGGCGTGGCGTGGCGACTGCTTTGTTGTTTTGTCTTTTTTGGATTCTTTGTGGGGGGTAGAGATGGTGTTCAGTAAATATATTATCTAACGTACATTTAGATGCTAGTGTTTGTTTCGCCGTTCTTGCTTTTGTGCTTGACAGTTCTAATGACAGAAATGTTTTTTTTTTAAAGATTCACAGTGCCAGTCTGACTGACAGATGAGTACTGAAGCCGAAATTTCGCTCGTGCATGGGTAGCTGAAGCGATTGTCTAGAAGTGGATGTGAAATCATGCATTTGAGTCAGGATGATAGCCTACGGAGTATGGCGTTCCGGCTTAATACCAACTGTTGAGTTTCGGCTCACGACTCAGCAAAAAGTGGTTGCCCAGCAGTTGGGCTGCGCACGGCGGAAGGACATCCTATTTGGGGGCTAGCTTACTTTCCTTATTCGGTAACCCGGTGGGACGGCCCATCGTACCCAACAACTGCCCTCGGCGCCTGAACAACGCGGCTTGGGTGCTTGGTAAGAGTGGATGCGCGAAGAGCATGGATACTGATCCTTTCAGAGCCAACGGTGTGACGTGATTAAACTTGGAACAGCGCCGTAGAGATAAGGTGGACACGTCAACTTTGCTGTGGTGGGCTTTCATCACATGGACTGCGAAAATCAGGTCCTCCTGACACCCATAGCCGCTGGGATACATACAGAGGGGTATTGGAGCCGAAGGCTAGCGCGAATATCAGGATCCTTGAATCGAGGGCAGCTATGCCGGCTTTTTTCTTCTTGTTTTCTAAAAAAAAAAAAAGTGAAACAACACATGGGCAGTTGAAGCCATCGTCCGGACGTGTACAGTCCCCTCTCGCAGCCGATGGCTAGCATGAAGAATAGCAAGGCCCCAGGCGTAACTATGCCTCAACTCCTTCTCAGAAAAATAACATATGTAGGTAGCTGGAGCTATCGTCCGGATGTGTATGTAGAATTTTTAATTCTACATTTCCGTCCGGACGAGAGCTTTAACTACCCATGGCATGAGCGAAAAACAAACCCACGCTAGCCACCAGCTGCGAGAGGGGACTGTATGTAGTATTTTTAGATCGAGACTCTCTTGAGGATGATAGATTCAACTGTCCATGATATGAGCGGAAAATCAACTAACGCTAGCCTTCGGATGTAATCCCTTCTGTAGAAAGCGTGGCATGGACCACGCGCCACTTAGCTCGGGTATATACAAGAGGCGCGTGCTCTGCATACTTGCGTCTCTTTGGCCATAGATATATAAAGCTTGTCAGAGGCCGCTCTCAGAGTTCGATGCTACAACAGTGTCCGCAGATCTTGACTACTGGATATCCCCGAAACACTGCGCTGTGCTTGCTTGGGAGCCTTACTCAACTGCGCTCGGTATTTATTTTCATATGTGCACTCATATCAGTGATTCCCTACGCTAGAGACATACGATAGTTGTTGCGTGATATTGATGAGCATCGACTGAAGTTGATGCTGAAGATCAATATTGAATCTAGATGTTGGTGACACATCCTAGCACATCTACTAAATAGTCGGTAACCTAGGTATGGAGGGAAGTGAGTGTTGTATCTGTCCGGCAAAAGGCAGCTGAGTCTCCAGAATTCCATCATGCGCATTCAATCAGAAGGAAGTGCAATGAATAATGTCACCCAACAGGTGGCATGGTTGTATTTATCTGGAAAAAGAACCCTTTTTCAGGGAGGTTGGCAGGAGAGTGATACGCGAGGAAAGTACGTCTTAAAACAGGACAGTCCGCTTCCGAAAGCCGTCACATAATACCAGGTAGAAGAAGCAAGGCCGTGAGCCTGAAACCACCATAGGAATTTTCTGTAAACAAAAATGGTATCTGCAATCTATTCCTCCACAATGCCGACCTTCCTCTTCTTTCCTCTCTTCTTCTTTTTGCTTCCTTCTCTGATATCCACACCATCATCTCTTGCGTCCTTCATCTTCACATCGGCCGGAGCTTGAATAGGCAGGCCATGATCACGATACTTCTTGCTGACATAGTCGCCGAAGCCGTACTTCGGACCCTCCTCGTCACCGAACGTCTCCTTGCGCCACTCCCTGAGCCTGGCCTTCTTGCCCAGCTTCTTCTTGTCCTTCTTCTTCTTCTCGGGGTCACGCCAAGAAGCCATCTTCTTGAGACCGGCGAACTGGTTGAGTTGTGCGTCGTCCGCGAGCAAGATATCACGGGCAGTGAGACCGAAGGTGGTAGGAGAAGTCTCACGGTAGCGGAACCTGGCAGGAGCGTTCTCGGTCTGCTTAGCCGCGAGCTCTACGTCGATGTTCTGGTCGACGAGGCTCTCGATGATGCGGCGTTCTCGGCGCGCAGCGCGCTTGGCATCGATCTCATCCTTCTTCGACTTCTTCTTTTTCTTCGAGACAGTCTCTTCGTCCGATCCCTCCGCGTTGTCGTTGGGGAGCTGGACACCGCCATCCTCCTCATCTTCGTCGCCGGATAGAGTGAAAGCGGGCGCTTCCTCGTCATCCTCGAAGTCGGGAATGATATCCTTGATATCGATGTCGTCATCCCAGGTAGGCTTCTTCGGCTTCTTGTTCTTCTTCTTCTTCTTTCCTTCTCCGTCATCGTCAGAGTCGGAAGCAGCCCCTTCTTTCTCAGCGTAGTAGCCGTCGCCGAAGCGCTTCTGCATTTCCTGGTCCCATCGGTCGTCGTCCCAATCAGCATCCAGGACGTCCCTCCAGTCATCCAGGTTGAATTCCTTGCCGCTCAGGCCTGCTGCCTCCTTGATCATATTGAGCTTCTCCTCCATCTCCTCGATCTTAAGCTTCCGCAAACGTGCCTTGTCCTCCTCCTTCTCACGCTTGAGTGCCTCCTTCCTCTCCCGCTCCTTATCTCTCTGCTTCTGTCTTGCGCTCTTCTCCTCCCTGCGGACCGAAGTCTTAGCCACGGCGTCACGAGCAAAGGTTTGTAGCTTCTCGTTGGCGGTAGCAGGGTCTTCGAAGCGCATGTTGTACGCGAATTCGAATTCATCAGCGCGACGGTCGTCATCCTCATCTTCTGACTCAAGAGGCGCGAATTTGTCGGTGTCGAGCGTCCAAGCACGGGAGGACAAGAAGTTCGAGAGGAAGTTTTCGGGGTCCTTATCGGCATTCTCGACATCAAGCTCGATCTTCTTTGGCTTGGTGGAAGTAGCTGCGGCAGCAGCAGGGGCGGCGGCCTTATCCTTCTTCGGCTTGTCCTTGGCGACGAGGAAATCGTCCTCGTCTTCGTCATCGCTTTCGTCGGCTTTGGCGACGCTGGCGAGCTCCTTCTTCAAGGCCGCCTGCTCCTGCGCATACGGGACTGCGGGCGTGTCTTCGTCCTCATCACCGGTTATCTTGCCCTCCATCAGGTTCTGGCGGTGGTAGTCGCGGATAGTGATAGGCTTCTCCTTCTTCTCGTTCGTGGGCAGGTTCTCGGGGGTCCAGTCGGAGTAGAATTTGGCGTTGGCGTCGTAGACTCGCGGGTCTTTGTTGCGGATGGCATTGAGAGTGGCGGAGATTTCGGCATCGAGAGCCTCGGTAGCCAGCATGGCGTCGTCATCTTCGTCTTCGGAGGATGAGGAGTCTTCGTCGTCGTCGGCTTCCTTGGAGTTCTTGCCATACTTCTCCTCGACTGCGGTCGTCAGTATGCGGTAAATGACGAATTCAATGCGCAGCGGGACATACGGCGTTGCTTTTCCTCACGCTTCTTATTATACTCGAAGCGGCGTGCGAATTCCTCGTTGATCTTGAAGCTGACCTCTTCGCCGCCGGAGACGGAGGAGGCGTCGTCGTCGTCGAGCAGCTTCGCACGCTTGGCCGGGCGGCCGGCTTCGGCCAGGGTCTTGTCTTTGGCCATTTTGAACGTGAGTTGTCTGGGTTCGCAGCAGCTTTCGGACGATGGCTCAAAAAAAGTTCGAGACAACCCGCGCACTCGGGCCAACAGGTCGGGACCATGCCTGATTGGGCGCTAGTTGCCGCTGTGGAGGTTCGCCTGGCATTTCGCGCCGGCCGCTACTGCCCAAGAGCTATGCACACTATGCCCAGCGCACTCACATGGAGAATTATTTTTGTTGGCTGATGCCCTTCATTGCGCCGGGAAAGGAGGCGCTCTGGAACTGTCTAAAGCGTGATTATTTTGAAGCGCGTGCGCGCGACGTGTGATTTCTTTCCGTTCTCGGGTCTGGCTTGGCCTAAATGATCTGTCGCTGCGCTCGGGGCCTGTGACGTGCACCGCGAGCTGCACAATACTCCTCCCGCCTCAGGGACCCCTCCCCGTGGTCCATCACCCACTCAACATTGAGGCGCACCCGTCGCCATGCTCTTCTGATAAGCTCTTTGCAATCGCCTAAACCCTTCCATTCATTCATTTTGCATGCGCTGCCATGGCTGAGGAGCAGCAAACTTCCGTCCCAGCGGCGCTGATGCCCATAGGGAAGCCGCTCAGCCTGATGTACACCTATCTCCCGCACGCCTCCCCCACCCACCACTGCTAATGTCGCGCGTCGTAGTCCCGTCATCCTGAAAGAAGCCGCGCTCGACAGCCCGACCTTTCGCGCAACCGCCGTCCACTTTGGCGAACAGATCGACATCATCGAGAAATGGCTGGAGAACTACGTGAAGACGACTGGAAAGCTCGTCCAGGAGGTCTCGAACCTCGAGAACACTGTCAACGCCTTCATCGCGCATTCCGAACCGCCGTCGTACATCTCCGAGGCCGTCATGGACCACGACTACACCATGCTCGCCGTCAAGCGCTACAGTGAGGGGTCTAGGGAGTTTTGGCAGGCAACGATCAAGGGCATGAAGAGGACCGACTTTACCATCCTTGAACCCCTGAGATCATTCCTCCAGACCGATCTCCGCGCCCTGAAGGACTTGCGCCGGACCCTCGACACCACCCAGAAGCAATTCGACGGCCTGATTGCGCGCTATGCTGGGCGCAAGAAGTCGGAGGAGGCCTCGTCGCTGCGAGAGGAAGCCTTCCAGCTGCACGAGGCCAGGAAGGCATACATCAAGGCCGCCATGGATTTCTGCATCATGGCGCCGCAGATCAGGACCGCGCTCGACAAGCTATTGGTCAGAGTCTTCTCGGAGAGATGGAAGGAGATGAAGACGTTGAGGGAGTCGACGGATAAGGTCTACACTCAATACACCACTGAGATGGAGCGCGTCAGAGGCTGGTCCAGGGAAATGGAAAACAGCGAGAGAGTATTCAAGCGAGAGCTCCACCTTGCCAGGAAGCAGCTTGAGGACAGCGCCGAGGTTGGCGTCCGGCCTTCGCGAGAGTTGGACGATTACACGATTTCGACCGTACCGTACATTGGATCGCACGGCGCCATGCAATCGCCCGCGAAGCCCGGCCCGGAGAGGTCGGAGAAGCAAGGTTGGCTGTTCGAGCGAACCATTACGGGCAAGCCTGCGAGGACGGTTTGGGTGCGGAGATGGTTCTTCCTGAGAAACGGAATTTTTGGTTGGTTGGTTCACGGCGCACGTTCAGGTGCAGTGGAGGAGTCGGAGAAGGTTGGAGTGCTGCTCTGTGGCGTGCGTCCTGCATTCCAGGAGGAACGCAGGTTCGCGTTTGAGGTGAAGACGAAAGACAAGACGAATATGTTGCAAGCTGAAAGCCAGGCCGAACTGATGGATTGGATTGCTACCTTCGAAGTCGCGAAACGCAAAGCTTTGGAAGACCCCGCCAGCACAGGATCCAGCGTCACCCCGTCCGCCGATGCTGCGTTTGCCATTAGTCCGCCTGTAGCCCCCGAATTCGCCGCCCGCACCGGAGACCACAACCCTCATGGAAGTGACGAACTTTCCCAACTCAAGCACGCAGACACCCTCCCGATCTCCAGCCCCGAAATAGGGAACCTTGCAACGCGTAGCAGCTTCGACGTCACCAATAAACGGAATTTCTCGGGTGAAAAGGACGGAGAAAGCAGCAGCCGTGACCACGCCGCCAGGATTATCCAGAAGCTCGACCTCCACAGGAGAACGACAGCGAATCCCCAGCTCAGTAGTATGCCTTCATCGCCAAATCCCTCGACAGGCATCGCCGGTCTTATTTCAGTCAGCCACAATATTCACAACTTACTCCCAGTAGCGCCTCCGTCTAGTTCGCCTATGCTCTCAGCCGACGCCCGCGCTGCCACCATGCCCATCAGTTCCCTCGCGCCGCCGACGCTCGCTAACCCACCCGCTCCCACGAACCTAAGCAAGACGGCCGTGATCATCAGCGGCGAACGAGGAATCGGTGTCGGCCGCCAAGACGGTGTCATGCCTTCCGGACTCCTGGCCAATCTCTGGGGATCCACCAACTGGGGTTATGTCAATCGCTTCGAAAGAGGAGAGATCAAAGCCACCAAGGCAATCTCAGCCTCTCAGTCCTCAAGCCCCATTACGCATTCCGTGACCACTGCTGACATTAGTGATTCTGTCTCTGATATCGCCAAGGACGTTGCCACTCCCGGAACTTCGCCGCTGCCAGCTTCGACGCACCGAAAGACCCTCAGCGCTAGCATGACCCCGGAAGCATCTCTGACCAAACTCGAACTTCCTTCGCGCCCGTCTTCCTCTGCCGCTGTCGATGAATACCCAAGCTGGTACCCTCTGGCGCTGAGACCCCAAGATGCTCAATTCCGCCTGCTTTTCCCCAACGTACCTCTCGATGAAAAGGTTGTTCTGGTCTTCAGGGCTACTTGGAACCCGAACGAACAGCAGGAGTTCCCTGGTCGCGTTTACGTCACATCGTCAAGTGTTTACTTTTACAGCAACCATCTCGGTCTCGTCCTCGTTACGGGCATCGGCCTCAACGTGGTTGATGAAATTACTGGCGCTCCAGGGCGCGATTGTGACTTCTTGTTCATTCACATGAAGGAAGGAGTTCGCGCAGACGACTACAGCCGTGTGACGGTCAAGGTCTTCCTTGAGCCCTTGAAGCTCCTTCAGCGACGTCTGAACTTCCTCGTGCGTAACTGCAACTCGGATGATCCGGAGAACTTGGAAGGCATCATCAAGACTCTTCTGAGGATGGAAGGCAATGGCGGCGAGAGTCCTAGTATGGAGAGCTGGGACAACGTCTCTAACATCGACACACCCATCGAGGGCCCTATGCGCCGTGATACCCTGTCCAAATCAGGTTTACGGATTGACGGGGATCTCTTCGCCAACACAAGCTCACTTACTCGGAAGCCCACAAGATTCAAATTGCCATTGCAACCTGTAGTATACAGACCGCAGGGCATGGTGCAAGTCGCCACCGAGCGTGACTTCGACATCAGCGCCAAGGCGCTTTTCCATGTGATGTTTGGCGACAAGAGTGCAGTATTCCAAATGCTCTTCCGTGAGCGTTGGCCTCAAACCATTGCTCAAGGTCCATGGACGCAGCAGGAGGGTGGTCTCCAACGACGCGAATTTGAGTACCGCCAGACGCCCGATTCTCCAGTAGTCATTCGCGACTACCAGGTCATTGAGGTGTTGAATGACCACCTCTGCTACGTCGTCGCGGATAAGAAGACACCTTGGTATCTTCCCAACTCCAAAGACTTCGTCCTCATTAGCAAGTTTGTCGTCACCCATGTTGCAAAGTCACGTTGCAGGCTCGCAGTATACACCAAGCTGGAGTGGACAAATGAGCCAAAACTCATCAGGAGCCTGCTTGAACGCCAGGCGCTTGAGGACTTGGATCTCGAAGCGCAAGACCTTATGGATATCATTGCCGAACAAGTCAACCGACTCGGCAGAGCAAGTCGCACCCGCAAGGCCGTTCAAATTTTCGGCTACATCGGCCAGCAAAACCAGACGGTACAGATCGCAGAGATGCTCACGCCGGTCAAAGAGCGCCGGTTCAGATTGCAGAGGAGGACACTCGGCAGCATGTTCTTCGACCTCGGCCGCGCCATGGCGGCCAACTGGATCTCGACGGCTATCACGGTCCTCACGGGCGTCATTGCGGCCATGGGCAAGATCTTCACGGCGCACACGATGCTCCTGGGGCTCCTCGCCTTCAGCGGCGGCATGAACCTCCTGTGGAGCTACCGCGACACGTGGACGTGGTGGCAGGAGCGCAACGCGGGCAAGTTCATGGCGCGCATGGGCGTGCACCCGGACGTCGTCATGAGCAAGGCCGTCTACCTCCGCGACATCGACGAGATCTTCGTCAACGACACCATCGCCGCCGATTTTGGCATCGGCCTCGCCCACAACAGCGGTCACGAGATGGATGGCGGCAGCAGCAGCGAGGCCCTTCAGAATAGCTGCCAGCACACCTTCTTCAGCTTGCTGAACAATCCGGACTCGTCAGACTTCCAGCCCTACGTGAGCACGTTCGCGCCTCACATCACGCCGTCGACTAGAGCGACGGGCACGCGCCTGCACCGCACCAGGCAGAACCTCGCGGCGTACAGGCATGACTTGCTGGTTGCGATGAGGTTGGTGAATAGGGTAGAGCGGGAGGTGTTGCAGGCGGAGTGGGAGAATTGGGTGTTGGATGAGAATGTTAGGTGTAAGCGTGTGGGCGAGATGATCAAGAAGAGGAATCAGACTGAGGGAGGTATCGATTCGGTGATGGAGTGGTGGGAGGGATACTGTGGGGATTGTGGGAAGGCGTTGGAGGGACTGGACGTTGTGGGCTTGAGATGATGACGAGGTAATGGAAGGACGCAGTTGATAAAGAATACGGGAAGTGGATTGGGACAAGATATGCATTGCACGCTGAGGGAAATCGTAGGTTGCATGGGTCGCATGGGATTGCTTTTTGGGGTCGGTGTCGGAGCAGGTATCGTTTAAAGTACGTATAATCATATCCATATAAGGGTATTTCGCCTATTGTTTCCACAGAAACAGGAGTTTGAAGCTTTCGGCCCCACCGGAAGCGAAGGTCATTGGTGGCAAGACAGGGTTCGGCGCGAGCAACCAAAGGCTTAAAGCTCTTGGCAAGTACAGGGACCTTTGGTTAAGCTTACAGTAGTAGGAGCTACTCCGCAATCCGTTTATCACGCACGTCGATCTCAGAGAGCTGGATCAAATCGGAAGCACTGGGGTTCAAGCAGAGTTGTTGATACGTGGTCATGATAAAAGCATCAATGTGGTTGACTACCATCATAGTTGGATGAACGGTGCGGCACAACGTGGGGTAGGGGAGATCCAATAGCGGCAGTTTGACTCCCCTCCACACTAAAAGGATCTAACGCATAAGCCCCCTCAGGGCAAAAAAGTAACCCTACGCCCTCCCGCTCCAGTGGCCGTTCCCGGTTCCCTTTCCAAGCGTACGCTAAATCGGGCCGCTCTGACAAACACTTCCGTTTAACCGCGGTTATCTTATTTTGATTATCTCCACAGCTCCCAGCTGGGACCTTCCCCGCGCATTGTTTTTTTTTTTTTTGTTTTTGATCGGAGAACGGTGATTTCGGCCACCGACTACTTCGTACGAAGCCGACACTGTACAGGAGCACTTTAATGAAAAAGGCCCGGCCAGAACCAATAGGAGCACGGTAGCTAGGTAGGAAAGGGCTGAAGCGTTTCCGAGATCGACACTGTGTGCGTCGATGTACTGCGGACGAGGTGCGTGTGGGACAGAGGGATATTAACACTAGGCTATTTTGACTGACCGCCACCTTCTACTTCTATATTGTCGGGCTTACCTGGGAGCGGCGCCAGCATACCGGTGAAACGGATGGCACATGGTGCTGGTGATGTGCAGGCGGGGTTTGCTGACGCTTCTGACGTTGGAGGGGGAAGAGCGCATCGATCATCCTGGAGGATCGGTCTTTTCCAAGGTTCCCGTGTTTAGCCTATGACATGAGGTGAGAAACAAGAGCGGACGCATATATGATAAGGACATACGGCTTCTTTGCCATTAGTCACTTCGCATTTATCTTCCTTCTCACTACCCAGGCAGAAAAATGGCGCTGAAGGAAGCCTTCTCAACCTTCACTTATACTTTCACTAGCAACGGACGGAGCGAGTTTTATACCTCGACTACCGTAGTCCAGAGC
Organism: Lasiodiplodia theobromae; assembly: GCF_012971845.1. Taxonomy (NCBI): domain Eukaryota; kingdom Fungi; phylum Ascomycota; class Dothideomycetes; order Botryosphaeriales; family Botryosphaeriaceae; genus Lasiodiplodia; species Lasiodiplodia theobromae. The sequence goes on from NW_023336544.1 coordinate 152,514, forward strand.
TTGATCATCGCGGTCGCCGTCTTCGCCTTCGGTCTGGTTTACGCGCTGGTTGGACGAAATGCCCTGTACTCTGGCTTCCCGCTCGTGAGGGCAAACGAGGACTCAAAGTACACCTACGCGGAGGCGCAGGCGGAGTGGAACGTAGACGGGCACAGGCTCATCGAAAAGGGACTCAAACAGGTACGTCATCATCACTATGCGCCACCCATCCATTTTCTCTATGAATCAATGGCGAGGTATCTTGCTTGGGAACACTTGAGGGGAAAAAAAAAAAACAGCTAACACTAAAATGGCACCTGCCATGTGACGAGTCCCTCAGTTCAAAGGTTTCTTCCAGGTCGTTACAGCCATCGGGCCTAGGATTATCGTACCGAACAAATACGTGGATGAGATAAGGAATGATCCGCATCTGAGCTTTACAGATGCAGTCAACAGGGTGAGGCAAGACTCCTCGAGAGGAACTTAATGGCGCAACGTGACTTACCAGGATCTTCGTTTCTTCATTGCAGGAGTTCTTTGGGGACTATCCGGGCTTCGAAGCGTTTAGAATCCTGAAGGAGAGAGATATCTTTCAGGAGGCCATCCGGATCAGGCTCACGCAGTCATTGAGTGAGTAAATACAGTCTTTGATCCTGAAATGTTCTTTATATCCCGACTTACTGGGCCTTTTTAGATTTCGTCACCGAAGAACTTGCCTCGGAAGCTCATGAAGTCTGCAGCGAGGCTCTAGGGGAAAGCGAAGGTATGCTTTACTCGTACTCCCTCCTCTTCTCATCCTCCTTCCCTTTCCCACCACCCCTTTCAACAGATGAGAGCTGACCCCACCCACTCCACCAGAATGGAAAGAAGTCCGCATCAAGCAAACCGTCATGGACCTAGTCGCACGCGTCTCGCAGCGCGTCTTCATCGGGCCCGACGCGTGCCGCAACGACGAGTGGCTGACCATCACCAAGCGCTACACGGTCGACTCGCTCAACGCGGCGCGCGAGCTGCGCAAGTGGTCGCCCCTCCTCCGTCCCTGGGTGCACTGGTTCCTGCCGTCGTGCCGGCGCGTTCGCGCGGAGTCGGCCGCTGCGCGCCGCATCGTGCACCCCATCGTCGCCGCGCGCCGCGAGCGGAACCGCCTCGCTCGCGAACGCGGCGAGAAGGGCGTCGCTAAGGTGGCGGATGCGGTGGGGTGGTTGGATGAGAGTGCGAGGGGTAGGCCGTTCGATATCGCGTATGGCCAGCTGGCGTTTGCGGTGGCGGCGACGTTTACGACGACGGAATTGACGACGATTTGTATGTTGAATTTGTGCGCGTATCCGGAGTACGTGCAGCCGTTGCGGGAGGAGATTGTGGAGGTGTTGGGCGAGACGGGGTGGAAGAAGGCGGCGTTGCAGAAGTTGAGGTTGATGGATAGCTTTGTCAAGGAGTCGCAGCGGCTGCAGCACGAGGTCAGAGGTACGTCTTTTCGAAGAACCATGCGTTGGTATCGTCATTGGCCCGAGTACGGAAGAACTGACTTCAATCAAAGCAACCATAACCCGCCGCGCCAAACAAACCATCACCCTCTCCGACGGCACCGTCATCCCCAAAGACGCCATGCTCTTCGTCAGCACCGACACGGCCATGGACCCGTCCGTGTTCCCCGACCCGCACGTCTTCAACGGCCGCCGCTTCATGGAGATGCGCGCGCGGCCCGGGCAGGAGAACCGGTGGCAGCTGGCGACGACGAGCGCCGAGCACCTCGGCTTCGGCCATGGCCAGCACGCCTGCCCGGGCCGCTTCTTCGCCGCAAACGAGATCAAGGTGCTGCTCATCTTCATGCTCATGAAGTACGACTGGCGCCTGCCCGAGGGCCAGTCGCCCGTGCCCGACATCAGGCGCTTCGCTCACGAGAAGTTTGTGAACCCGGAGGCGAAGTTGATGGTGAGGAGGCGGGAGGAGGAGATTGAGATTTGAAAAGGTGGATTGAGTAGCACGATTGAGAGACGGGTTTGAGGAGTGGCAGGACTGTGGAAGTGTTCGCGGGTACTCTTGATCAAGAGGGCGCCGCCGGAAGATGGGCGAGGGCAGACAGACACTTAGGTACTCACAGATCTGTACGACTATTCATGAGGCCACGACCGAAGAATGAGCGTATACAATTTGCAATACAATGTTATCCAAAGAGAAACAAGAGGGGAGCAATGAAGTGATAATACGTAGGGATGAAGACACCAAACCAAACCAAACCCGAAAAAAGCCCTAGCAGCCCATTACCTCTCTCTCTCTCTCTCTCTCCCTCTCTCAACCCCTCACCCCATCAACCTGTCCATTACCAACCGGCGCCCCATTCCTCCTCCCCACATGCCCATTCGCAACATTCGGCACCTCCACATCAAACACGACCTTCTTCTGCACGGGGAAACTCTCCCAACTACCGCCATCCTCGGCCAAGAACACCGGAAACGCGCCGTTAAACAACTTCCGCTGCATCTGCCCCTGCGCGCCGGGAGCACGACGCACGTTGGGACACTCGCGCGCGAAGACGCGCAGCATGGCGGCGCCGGCCGTCGTGACGATGGGGCGGCCCAGGCACGCGTGCGGGCCCCACCCGTGGTGGATGTAGGACTCTTCGGGGCGGTCGAGTCGGATGGACGTCGGGTCAGGGAACTTGGCCAGGTCGAGGGAGGCGGTGATGAAGTCGAGGAAGATTTGGGAGTTGGCGGGGAGAGGGATGGTCGACGAGTTGGGGGAGGAGGAAGGGTCGGGTGAGGGGATGGTGGTGGCGCTGGGGTTGACGCGGAGGACGCCTGAGGCCGCGGGGAAGAGGCGGAAACTGCGGGTGGAAAGGGGGTGGTTAGTATCGATAAGTGTAATATGTGTAAGTGCGAGCCGGTCGGGGTGGTTGGTTAGGGTAAGTTAGGGTAGGGTGGTAGTTGAGGTCGGGTGGTAACCGTAACGTGTACAGTGTGTAAGTTCGAACCCGTCTGTCGAGTGTGGTTGGGTTGGGGGGAGTTTAGGGTGAGACAAAGTATGAGGAAAGGCCGGGAGACTCACCCTTCCAAGGCGTATTTCTTGAGCTTCTCGAAGGCGTCGGGCGAGTCGGACTTGGCGAGCTCAACGATTGCGGGCCAGTGGTGCTTGTACTCGTCTGACATGTAGACGTCGATCAGTTGGGCCCACTGCGAGACAAAGTGGTCAGTGAACTGTATTCCTTCATGCAGCGGGGAAGAGTCTTTACCGCTTGGCCTTGCGTCGCTGCTGCTGCTGCCTGCGTAGGGATAAGCTCCCAGACAATCTCTTCGACCGACTTGCCACGCTCGAGGAGTCGGGACACAAGCTCTTTACCGAAACCAGGCAGTGGTGGTCCGCTCGTCGGCGTGAGGAAGTCCATAATCATCTGGAACAAGCCAGGCGACCTGTTCGCGCTCTCTACAGCCTTGCGCATCACCTCGGCCAGCTGCGCCGTATCGCGTGTGGCGACGACCCGGTGCTTGTACGACTTGGCAGTGTCCAGATCCAGGAAGACGTACTCAAACAGGTGGGCGAGCACATCGTACATTTCCTTGGCCGTGTAACCGCTCTTGGTGTTGGTGGATTTGTCGTCGCGGAGAGGGATGTCGAAGTATTTGGCAGTGAAGATGGCATGCGCAAGGTTTCCAATGCTTCAAAGGCGTTAGTAATGGGGAATGAGCATTATCGGAAAGAACTCACTCCTTGACGATGTCGATTTGGTAGACATTACCCATCTTGCGCTTGTTCTTGCGGATCAAGTCCTGAGTGACGGTTTCGTAGAACTTTCGCACTTCTACGAGAGTATCAGCAGGCCTGTACATAGCTTCTTGGACCTCCTTCCGCTGCTCAGTGTTGGAAGGCTTGTCACCAGAAAGCATGTAATCATGCCCGGTGAGCTGGTAAGTGTGCTCGCCCCCTGGTGATATATGTCAGCTTAGTGAGAACGCGTGTCCAATTGAAAAGCGCTCTTACATGGGACTTTGAAGCGCTGTTGATCGTGAAGAACATCGACGACGCCCTTCCACGTGATGACTGGAACCGGAGGCCCGACAAACATGGGCGGATCGTAGTTCAGCTCGATGTTGTGAGGCGGCTTTTTAGCGAAGACTGCCCTCGTCCTTTCGGGAGTGTTGAATGGGTAGAGAGCATATGCGCTATTAGCGCGATACCAGCCAGGGAAAGCTCTCATGAGCAGCTTGTACATCACACCGCCGCCTGCAACATCGAAATCCGAGGCAGCCTCCTTGAAGCTTGATTGAGTGTTTTGTCAGTCTTGTTCAAAGCGCGTAATTCAGTATGAACTTACCCGAAGCTGGTCAGACTCTGTGGTCCGTACTCGACAGAATAGAATCTGTCTCCACGCACGAGCGCCACCGCATCTGAGAGGATAGCCTCAGAGATTGTGAAACCTGGACACAAGCCAGACCCTGGAGAGAACGGTTTCTTGGCCTCTTCCGCCATGAGTCCTGGATAGAGTTCTACGTTCTTCGGCTCGCCGTACAATGCTTCGACTGTGTTTTGTGTCAGCTGTCATTCTATCTGTGCTGCTAGAATTGGAAGACACTTACGAGCCTCAGCAATGCCAGGTTGACTGTTGATCTCCTTGAATGTGGAGAAAGGCTTCAGGTTGAAGAATTCACGGAACTCATTCAGAGATGCAAGACCCCATCTGCGGCCTTGTTCGATTCCGAGAATCTCAATCGCCTTAAGCGCGGGCGGAATGTTTCGAGCACCATAGGCACCGGCGACATTGTCCGTTCCGGCCTTGAGCAGTTGAACCAGGTCGACATCCTGGAAGCTTCCATCCTCGCCCCTGGTCAAATCGCCAAAGGTCCATTGGCCTGGATCCTTGGGGACCGTTTGCTGGAACCATTTATACAAACCAGCCCGGAAGTCAGCAGTGTCGAGTGTACCTGACAGGTGATCAGTAGAAGCTCTTGAAATTTTTGTGTGATGTTTCTCGCCAAGTCCTGGAGAATCGGAGCACTGCAACACTGACACATTGCATTGCGGAGATGAGCAACTTACTGGGGTCAACGTCCTTTCCGAAAATCTTTATCATGAAGTCGTTGAGCCAAGCTTCATCCTCGTTACTGGTGGCGCAATGCCATCGGTAGATGAAGTTGAACTCGGCGCTGACCTGGTTGCCGATACCCTTGGGCGTACCCTCGGAGTCGAAGACATTTTTGAATGCCTCGCGGGGATCCAGCCTCCAATTGGACTCAATGTCATTGTCATTGAGGTTGAGGATGGTGCGCAGATAGTCGTTGAGGATGATGTTGACGTATAGGCCGCAAGTGATACTGAGACATTGTCAGCATACTTTATGGAGCATATGACGAGGCTATCTTACAGTCGTCCCGTTTGGAACAAGTCATTGTCACGCTTGCGTAACGCATCCTCGTACCCGGAACTATCGGCAGTCGGCATCGTGAAGCGTCCGTTCTCATTGATGGTCGCAAGTTCCTTGACGACATAGTTGTGAAACCGGTTGAAGGCGATCATGAGAGCGCAAACGCCGGGAGGCTGACCAAGGAGGCGGCGCTCGGCGAATGCATCCTTCTTCAGCAAGCCATCTTGGAAAGATCGCACAGTGTTTTGCATCTCCTGATCGTGACCGTAAAGCGGACCAAGATCGAGGTACGACGAGCTGACAAGCTTCGTGTCATCTCTGTCATTGGTGCGAAAGATGTCATGGATGATGATGGTGGCAAAGTAGAACAAATGAGAGGAAATCTTTGTGGGATGTTCCCGCGCAAGTCCATCTCGGCTTAGGAGAGCTGTGAAGGTGTCAGCATCGGTTAGGCAAGAAGGGGGTGGGGGCCAGACTGTCGAAGATCACACCCGGTTCAGGCAGAATCGCGGAGCGCAGCTCCTGTCCAACTACGCTGCGAGCATAATGGCTGCCAGCAGCACCCAGCTGCGGGTACATGATGTTCTGGATTGTGGTTAGTCTGCAGGTACGTGTGGTGTAGTTGTGGTGACTCACGTTATAGCTCCCATCTGCAGCCCTGTATTTGAATTGCTCTCCGAGATACGAAATGGGTGGATGTTCGAGCCCGTTCCAGAGCGTTTTGATGAATTGACCACTCAGATCATCTCGAAGGCCGGAGTCATTGGGAAGTGATGCCGCCAACTGGATGATGCCTTCGTACTGTACGATTACAGTGAGAAAAAATACAAATGGCTCTTTGCAACCGAACTTACGAGGTACTTGCGGTCGTCAACAATGCCATTTGCCAGCAGGGTCTGACCAAAATTGCGGACAAGGTTAAGGTTGGGGATGACACGGCCGGTCTGGCTGTGCAGATCATCGGCAGCTTTGCCTGCGATATTCAGCAGGCTCGAGACTCCCTCGGCGCGGCTCTTTTTCACGTCGCTGGAAGCCATCTTGAGCAACTGGAGAGCAACATTGGAGCATGCATGTCAGCCTTTATACGCAGAAACAGAGGGGTTTTCACATGCTCTTGGAAGAAGCAATATGCACCGCCTCTTGGAACTGACGCAAGAGCTGGAGCTCCCGGCGCGGCTGACCTGGAAGGATACGGGGATTTGAGGCGATCTGGCACTGGTGCTGACAGGCTGCGCGGAAGTTGAATATTATTGCACGTTGATGTAGTACAAAACCCTTACTGGGGGCTAGGATTGGGTGCCGGATCCGAATCACGACAGCTGTTTGCGTCTGGAAGGCGGCACCCATGTTTTGCAGCCCTGATGTTCTTGGATAGGCAGGCTGTAGGGATGCATGATGTGTAAGGCAGACACATGATTAGCCACGCGCGCTGCATAGGGCCGTTGGGCTGTTTGACTGTCTGAGGCGGTCAGGATTCGCTGGTGGTGCTGGCTTTCAGCTGAATATATTGCTTACTTACCTCATACGCATGCGATCAAGGGATGCGGGGCCACAAAGCCATTGACAGGCGAGAGGATGGAATGAGCGGGCGCAGATTGGTCAGCGGCCATCAAGCCACGCGGGTGTTGCCCGCCGCCGACAGGCTCAGACCCTTCCTGCATCCACCGCAACCTCGCTTGCCTTACAGGGATTAGCGCTGCTGACTAGTCCGTGCACAAGCCAGCCCCACTCTGTAACCTCCTCCAGGCTCCCACCGTCGTCCGCAACTTCCATTTCCCTCCGTCTCACGCGCTCCGCCTCGACAACAGAGACAATCCAATTTTCCGCCACGGCCCTCCAGCCACCTGACCCAACTCAGCCCCATCTCAACAAAACCTCAGGCAGCTCATTAACACGCGCAATTGAGCCCTAAATCCTGCATTCCTCGCGCCCGCAACATCCAGCCAAAAAAAGAAAAGAAAAGAAAAAACTCAACACCACCATGCCTCACTACGCCCTCCTCTCGATTCCCGCCATGTGGCTCACCGCGCTGTACCCGCACGGCCATGCGGTCGGCCTCATCAAGAGCGCCAACAACAACAAGTGGGACAATGCCAACTCCAAAGGTTCCGCATGGTCCGCAACGCTGCAGAAATCGATACCGGCCGACGTGCTCGCGCGCTACGAGCGTGCCGAGGCCGCGCACCGCAATGGTCTCGAGAACCTGACCTTCTTCGGCCTGGCCGTGCTCTGCGCTGAGTGGGCGGGCGTGCCCGAAACCACCGTGGGCGTGAGTGCGTGGTCCTTCGTTGCCTTGCGCCTCGTCTACAACGCCCTGTATCTCAACACGACGGACCGGAAGAAGAGCTTTGCGAGGTCGGGCGTGTGGGGTGTGGGCACCTTGATCTGCTTGAGCCTGTTTGTGCAGGCCGCGCTGCAGTGAGCGAAAAGGTTCTCTTTCCTTTATTTGGTCCGGTTTGAGGGTTCTTCCAGTCGGAGGCTCTTTTCTTTCCTGTCAGCACGGCACATAGCTCAGCATTGAGCGTAACGACCAAGTTTAACGAAGGCTTCCACAAATTTGATTCCTTCATTTTGAGAATTTGACTCCCCTAAATCCAGATTTTGATTCCCCCCTCGAAATTCACTTACCTGCCTTTTTCACGCCTGAATTTTAGAGGTCTTAAGCCCTGTCTAAGAGCACTACTAACAAAATTACTAAGACCAATCACCAACTAAAAACACATTTACCACCACTAACGAATTTACTACTAACGAATTTACTACTAACGAATTTACCACCACCACCACTACCACCACCACCCAATAGATTTACCGCCGCCAACAACGTATTTGTCACTACCAACGTATTTATCACCAGGGGGTCAAATTTGTGGGCACCTTTAACGAATACAAGGTTAACATCTCAATTTCATCTCACGTCAACATTCCGACACGTGCCTTTCAACCCGCAACCCCAAACTCCACCTCATGCACCTCCCCATCGCTCAGATCCAGCACCCACCCACCCTTCGCTCTCTCCAACCCCTCAGTCGTGACATTCACCGCGCCCACCCCCTCCACTTCCGCATTCTGCTCCAACGTCAAAATCGCCTTACTCGCCACCTCACCATATCCACCATCCCCCTTGACACCCACCACCAGCTTCTTCGCCGCAGGACTATACCTAAACTCCTCCACCACACCCGCATCCACCTGCACGTACACGCCCAACGGCGCGACGTACACCCTCCTCCGCCCCGAATCCTTCGGCGTCACCGTCACCGTCTCGGCGTCTCCCTCGCCCTCAGCGACGAGATTCCCACCAAACGCCGTCCAGCCGTAGACGGCGTGGCGCTGCGCCAGGAACGTCGCGCCGCCGAGGGCGTGGCCGAGGAAGTTGGGCCCGTAGTCGCCGCTGTACGCGTCCCAGCGCAGCGTGTCGGGCCACGAGTGGAAAGCCGCGGCGGCGAAGCCGTCGGCGTCGATGTTGGAGAGGGCGGCTTGGTTGCCGGCATGGCCGACGCGGAGGAGGTAGAAGGATGAGGAGTCGCTGGCTGCCGGGGAGGAGCGGTAGTGGGAGAGGAGAGGGAGGGAGTTGAGGCCTGAGCCGTAGTGGTGGATTTGGCGTTCTAGGCGTTGGAGTTTGCCGCCGTAGCTGTTGAGGAGAGGCGGCGGGTTAGCTGGGGGGTTTGGGTGATTGAGGGGAGAAGGGGGTGTGGTAGGAGGAGGAAGAGGCTTACATGAAGTCCCAGTACCGACGGGCGTTGCCGTTCCAGCCCCAGTGGGCGACGGTGGGCATGTAGCCGACGATGGAGTTGATGGTCTTGTCGGCGGAGGCGGTGTCGCCAAAGTACCTGCAGGCATCTCAGTCAGTCTTTTTGGCTCACAAACGGCTCCCACGCATACGCCAAGGTCAAGAAAGAAAAAAGAGGAGGGAACACCCACTTCGTCCAGTAGTACACGCCCTCCTGGCCGGTGCTATCCCAGGCCATCTCGGACCCGAACGGATCCTCCTGCGTCGCCCACAGCTCCGCCCGCGTCTTCATGTCGGCCTCCAGCGCACCCGCCTGCTCCGCCAGCCCCTCGGCCTTGAGGTCCTCCAGGATGTGTCCGAACACCGTCTCGCCCATCAGGCCGACGTCCCAGTAACTCACGCTGTGGCCGCCCCCAGCCCCCGTCCGCATCATCGACGCGACCGTCTCCTGCGCGCGCAGGAGGTAGTCCTGGGCGGTCAAGTTGCGCGTCAGCGCGTCGGGCGCCGCCCTGCCGGCGCGGTACAGGCCCCAGTACAGCCCCGCGACGTGCACGTAGTCGTAAGCGCGGTCAGTCGCGTACGCCGCCTCCTTGTTCCAGGCCGACCACGTGTTCCAGCCGATGTCGGTGCTGTACTCGTAGTCGGGCAGCGCCGCCGGGTCGTAGTAGAAGACGCTCTTGCGGACGGCGTATTGGGTATCCCCGGGAGTTGAGACTTGCAGCGTGCCCCAGACGACGTCGGCGACGAAGGTCTCGAGCTTGGCGACCTCGGCGGCTGCGGGCTGGACGGCCTGCTTCAGGGCGGCGGCGAGCCAGGCGCCGGCGCCGCCCTCGTCGCTGAGGCCGGCGATCCAGGCGCGGTTGTCCTGGAGGACGGGCGCGTTGGCCTCGCGGTCGTAGGTGATGATGGAGTTGGCGCGGCCGAAGGGGTCGGACTGGTCGGCGAACCACTGCTCGGTGGTCAGGAAGCTGCCCAGGTCGGCGACGGCTTGCGGCGCGGGCTTGGTGATGCGGTAGTGCACCGCCTGCGTCTTACCGCTCGTGTAGCGGATGTTGACGCGCACGCGGCCCCAGGCGCTGGACGCCGGCGTGAGCTGGTACTCGACGACGCCGCCGTCGAGGGCGCGGGGTGAGCTGAAGGTGAAGGCGCCGGAGGGGGTGCTCGTGATGGACTCGACGCTGTCGCTGGTGTGCAGGAAGAGCCGGCCCACGACGTCGGTGGGCAGAATGTAGCCCGGGATGCCGACGGCGAGCGGCGTGCCCGACGACTTCACCGTCTCTTCGATCTCCGGGGCCGAGGCGGCCAGCGAGAAGCGCAGGCCGACGGTGATGTTGGTGCCTGGCTCCAGCGTGGCCGACGTCGGCTCGTTCCAGGGGTCGACGCCGCTCCATTCGTTCTCGGCCCAGGCCTTGGTCAGCACTTGCCATTCGTAGTTGCCTTCGTACGTCTGCGACTGGTAGTAGAGCGGCTCCGTGCTGGTCTCCGGGAGGAATCGCCACGCTTCGAACTTGGTGTCAGCGGTCAGGGGCGTGACGACGAGGTTCGGGCCGGTGCCGGTGAGGCGGGTTGCCTGGACGTAGCCGGCGTGGAGGCCGATGTACGGGTCGAGCAGGACGCACTTGTCACGCGTATCCGTCTCGGTGCGGCCGGTGAAGATGTTGTTGAACTCGACGGGCATGCCGAGGCTTCCGATCTCTACGCTGTCGGTCGCGACGTTGGTGAGGGTGAATTCGAGGCCGAGGTCGCCGTCCACGTCGATCCATCTCCGCGTCACGTTCAGGCTGGCGCCTGAGTCGGCCAAGGACGGACCCAGGTTTGCTGATGCGAGTGCTCCATTGCTGGGGGTTTCAGTGACGGGGGCGCGTTGGGCGGCGCTGTTGCCCGTCTGCCAGCTGCCAGAAGTCCCACTGCGGTACCGGAAGGTGATGTCGCCGGTGTGGTAATTCCCATCTCCATTCCTGGATGAGAAGACGTCGGCGGGAGAAAAGTCGAACGAGTCCTGTGAAGTCGGCTTGAGGGAACTCAGGACCTGGGAGTCGGCTGCGAGAACGGCCTGGAAGTTGTCGGTGGAGATGGTCGTCTGCGCGGCGACAATGGAAAGCAGGGAGGTTAAGGCGACCAGGCCATCACGTAACGCCATGGTGGGCAACGATGAAGTCCGCTAGCTCCTTGAATCGACCGCGGACTGACGCTCATATTAAATACCTCTGCTCGGAAGGTCTAGTTCCGCTCTCCTGCGTCATGGATAAGGGACCTGAAATTGAAGCGTGAGGTGGGTTGCGGATCACCGGTGGTGTTTGCCGTTGGCCTGCCTGATCGGGCCTGCAGCCGCCATCTCTCCCGCCTGTTTGGAGATCATCGCCACTATTTCCCCACAAAGCCCATGCTCCCACCGGCACCCGAACCCACCGGGAGTTCTCCCACCAATGGCCTGCATCCCTGATAGCATGCTATTCTGAAGACGGTGTCCCGGCCAATTTAATCTCTCGACTACAACTACAACCGACCCCGTATTTCGCCGCTTTGAACACGAACTCCCTCACGCGATGCCCAGCTTGCTCATTCCTATTTGGACTCAACTTTTGACCCGCGTGTTTCAATCAAATTGAAAACAAAAGAGAGCTTCGCCTAGACTTTCTCTTTATGTCTACACAGCACGGGCCTCTTACCATCTATTGATTCTTTTCACCATCAAAGAGACATAGTGCCTCAATCACTTTGGGATGTGTGCTGCTCCCTTTGAGCAAAAACAACCGATATATGCAGTAAGTGAGCACATTCTTACAGATACATTGCACAACATTTGTACCATTGCCGGCCTAAGCATCGCTATTGGACGTCTTATCCAAGGCTTATTCTTTTCTTAGGTGAAGGTTCCCAATTTAATTAGCATCACCACCATGGCCGCTTCTGGTTTCAATCCCTATTACATTTTCTTCACAGATGGCGTCACAAGAAAATCACTGGGTACTTGATCACCAGGTCCCGTCCTCCCATGTGCCACGTACCTCGCGCGTGTCCAGAACAGCGAGACACCGATATATAAGAATAGCCTCTCCCACAAACACTCTGGCAGATCTTCCAGTAGTGCCTGATGACACACTGTAAAGAATGCCCTATAGGGTGTGGCACTCTTGTGTTTCTTCGTGCTTTGGAATACCACCGCGCTTCCGCTTCCCGACTCCCGGCCTTGATCCGGAGAAGGCGCTGGCAGCAAGTCACCATTTTCTGACAATGCGGAAAAGCATTGATACATGAACTCACACAAGACTATCACCATTAATCTAAAGTGATGAAACTCAGTAGCATTGCTGCATTGTTGCTAAATATCAGCTTGAAAAATGGCATGCTGAGAAAGCGGAAGAGAGGCTCCACATTTGGCATTGTTGATCCACTGGAAACACGCACCCGAGTGAATGTGGGGTGCTTTGTCGAGATTCCACATTCGAGAAGCCGATCGGAGTCGTGCAGCTTGGCGTCTACACAAGCACGATTTCAATCACTGGCTTCGGAGGATCACTTCGTTGCCACCGTACGATGGATGAAGTTACGAGGCTTAGCTCGTATACAAAGGATGCAGTGACGATGATGGACTGGGGTTCTGTGGAACCGGGATTCTGCTGATTGGATTAGGCAACCATTCCTTCAGCCTAAGCCCCATCTCACCCGCGTGACCTTTCATCCTCCACGATCATACAAACATCACCCATCCCCGCGTTTTCCAAAGCGACAGTTCTGCGAGTTTTCAAGGTTGTCTGCCGCCTCAACCTCCGTTATGGCTGACGACAACGTTCCAATACCCGACGCCTCCGAGGCACTCTTGCAGGCAGTCGATGTACCTACAAAGTACGACCGCTTTCTAAGACCCAGCGACGGGAAGCTCGTTCCCTTGCTTGTGCAGAGCTTCGAAAACGGCCAGCCTCCATCCGAGCAGAGATCATGGACACGTATCGGCAAGCCTCAAAACCAGACCCCTCTTTTCGTGAGACTGAGCTATTGGATCTGGTCTCCAGCCTTGAAGGATGGTGGTTCGGAATGCAAATACAGTGCTAATACCATCGGTCTGGTTCTCGCGAGATGGTTGATATCGCTGCCGTTGTTGCTCCCATTGGTAAGCAATCGACTCTGAGTTATTGATGAATCGTTCGACTGATGTCAATAGCTGGGTATTTTCCAAATATCCACGCGTGCACTCAAGCCTCATAAACGCAATGCCAACTATGATCCGGTGGCCACGAAGTCCGAGGAAGACCCTGACCAGCGAGCCGGCCAAGGAGGAGATGGTGTGGGCACCGAGCGCACCAGAGACCATTCTTCATCAACGGATCTCCAGTACCTCTTGGATACTTTGCAGAATGCTCAAGGTGCCGATGAACGCGTCTTGCACCTCTCGGGAATACCTGGCGCCACGATAGACTGGACATGTCTTGATCCGGCTGCCTCTCAGGCAGTGGCCGGAAAAAGGGGCCGGATTCTGGCAGTCTTGCTCAGCATCATCCCAGTTGTGGTTATCTGCGCTCTCTACATCCTCTTCATTGCTGGGTGGATCCCGCGAGAACATTTCGAGATACGCTTTTACATCCTTTGCGGTGTTGGAGGACTCTTGATGTGCCTTACAGCATTTGTTGGTCTTGGTGCAACATGGCTAGCCGTCGCTCCACCTGATGGGGATGCTCAGGATCTGCGTCCGCGGCTTGTGGGAGTTGAAGGCCACGTCGATATTAGGACGATCGAAAGCCACCTCTTCGGCTTTAATCATGGACGCCTGGCCGAGGTGGCTTCTTCTTCCAGGGAGCAATACAGCGACGACGTTGCACAATCACCCTCGGCTCAGGAAAGTGCCTCTGGGCAGACTGAAAGTGGCCTGGTATTCACATTGGTTGATACATATACCATGACCGTGTACAGGTTCGGCGCCGAGAGACCACCTGTAGCAGCGTTCATATGCGGGAATGACGACAACCTAAAGACGGCGGTGCTGTGCTCCTACGACTGGCATACCAACACGTTCTGTCGTGAAGCGGCTATTAAAGTCGACAGCATGGTACTTGATCGGATGGAGCGCGTCTCAAGTGTCCGTTTATCATTTCTGAGGCTTTCTAATATGCAAAACAATACCGGAAGGCCAAATCAGATAGAGACAGAGCGGAGGTCTTCTCATGGTCCCAATTCCACAACGAGAGATCAGACTTCGGAGCGCAGTCGTATCAGAAAAGTCGACTTTATTCTTCTACCCTTTATGTGGGTAAGTAGAAGGAGAAGCAATTGTGTCTGCACCAAATACTGATGGCTTGATAGTTTGTGTATGGCATGCCCTCTCTTGCATATTTGAATTTCCAGCGCCCAATGAATATCCTTTACAACGCTTCGTTTATCTTGGCGCAAGTTCCCGCATACTTCCTTTTGCGTCGTGCGCATATCGGCCAAGCAATTTCTGTTCCAATCTGGCTGAAAGGTTTGTTCGGTTACCCTACTCTTCATTAAATCTCCTCTAAGCTGTAATGTGCAGGCGCGGCGAATTTGTTCATCATTATCCCGCCACACCATCTAGGCTACGCCTTAGCGTTGTTCGCTGTCGAAGGTGCTGTTGACGGCGTCATATTCCTGGCCTTCGTCGTCATTACGTGCTCGTGGTACACACCGCGTGAATTGCTCATCAGGATCCTCGTCTGGACGTCAGGCCGGCACCTGTTGTATATGATCCCTGTGCACAGGTTGCTGTATCGTGACGTCGATCCCGACATGGCACCGATTTCGAGCCCGCTTCCCGTTGTCTGTGTTCTCCTTGCTACATATGCCTTCCACTATGTCGGTACGCCAAATCAAGTTCGTTGGCTACCTGCGTACGAAAGGTTTGGATTTGCTGCGTCCTCTGTTGCGCAGGTGCATTCCTCCCTCCGAGCGCCAGTAATGAGATGGAAAATCAAGAATGTACAGAGTACCCCTACATCCCCGATCCAAGCGGCACATACTTACCACTACAGGCTGTCAAAATCTTCAAGGATATTCAGCTATGGCTGATGTTCTTGCTCTCAGCGCTGAACAAGATGCTCAACCTCTTTTCTCTTATGCCGGTTACCTCAGCTGCCTTGATCAACATATGCGTTGTCGCCTTTGCATGCATCATACTTTCCAGACTGCGAGTCCCACTTAGTAAGACCTCCACCTCCTCCCTCCTCTTTCTCTTCCCCACCGAGAAAAGTCTGTCCCGGAGAAAGAGAGAAGAACTGACCCCAGCATCCGCAGTCGCCATCGCCATCCTCTTCCTCATTCTCTTCGCTACCAGTACATTCGTCACGCTTAGGCACTACACGCCATCCTGGTTCTTTTATTACCTTATCAGCAACCGCCCTCTAGCATTCCTTCTCTTCGCCCTCTCCAATCTCGGAACCCTCATTCAACCCCGTAAGTGCAACCCCTCTCTTTCCCCCTTCTCCCCCCCATCCCCTTATCAAAGCCGGTACACCCTCTCTTACTTGCCATTCCTCTATACTAATGCTTTGCTGGGAAACGCAGTCATCTGGACCCTCATCTGCGTCAACACGCCCAACGCGGACCGCCGACTGGCAACTCTGTGCGCGTCATTCGCCGGATATGCGCTAAGCCTGATCTTGCTAAATGCGGGGCTCGGCCAGCTGATCGGGTTGTTCGACGGGTCGTGGACGTATGTGGTGGTTGCGGTGGTGGAGCTGGGGCTGTGGGTGGCGTTGGGGGCGTGGTATGTGCGGAAGAACAGGATGAAAGCGAGGGGCGTGCAGCGGGCGGAAGGAGAGGAGGACGAGGACGAGGACGAGGGTGAAGGTACGGAACGAGCGTTTCGGTACTCGTACTGAAAGAGCCTCGTGATTGGTGGGGGAGGCAAGAGTTGTGGTCTTGTGATGAACCCTTCCGGCCAGTTCACGCGGCGAGCGGGCGGCTTTGTGGCATCTGACTCAATAGTGGTTCGTGGGATCTGCTTCAATTTATAAGGGACGTTTGTGCAGCTTCATTTGCGAGCATAACCAGCACAAGGTTTTGCAACGGAAAATCCGAAAACTAGTCGACATTACTGCCGGCGGGGCGGCTGGCTGCGTGGAAGAAACAACTACAGTGCCGCCGTGATTCTGCAGCGTCTTCTATGATGATTCTGAAGATCAGCAAAAGCGGTTGGTGTTGACAAGCAGCATCGTCACTTAATGCCGCTTGAGAAGAATCTGTGTAAGTACTCGGTTAAGCGGGTCAGAGGTTCAACTTACGCCGCAAAACAACAAAGTTCTCAGCGCTTTTGCGATGAAACTGCTTAGAAGACTCTGGTGTGAATTGCAGTAGATAATGCTTGCCTTGAGCTGAGGCTCTTTATATCGAGGGGTAATGCAGCCGAAGGCTAGCGCGGAGAATAGTAAGACCCTAGAACATAGCGCAAATATGTGCTAGTTCTCTCTTTTTAATTAAAAAGAACATTTATGGGTAGTTGAAGCTATTGTCCGGACGCGAATGTCGA